>NW_012026805.1:451527-467641 GCF_000956235.1 Wasmannia auropunctata
TTTTTTTTTTTTTTTAAATTTTTCCAAGAGTGGACAAAAGATTATTATTCTTGGACAAATATGGACATATTGTGGACAATCTAATGCCATATAGATTTTGTCAAAATTCGCATTTAGGGGTGCCAACTTCACGCAGCTATTTTCTCTACATGGCTGCAATCTATCGCCACCGTACTTCGCTACGCTGTCGGAAATCAGTGTTTCTCTGTTTCTCAGTTTTTCAGTATAAAATTTACGCAAGTATACTCTTTCACTTTCTTTAATAGATAACACTTTGAATATGCAAAAAATTTTTCTATATGAAAAAAAAGCTAGATTAAAATTTTCAAAATAAGTACAAAATTTTTCTCTCCTCTTTTTTTCTTTTTGTACAACTATCGTGATAAGAAATAAATGTCCTTAAATATAATTTCGTGTAAACATGTATTTTCGTATTTTATCGCTCTACCATACGCAATGCGTAATTACAAAGAGATTACAAACGATTGAAAACGAGCTTATCCATTCATCCTTTTTTGTAATCGGCGACAAGTTAGCATTTTTTCTGTGTGGGATTTCACTTTTTAATATCTGCAAAAGCATAAAGCGCGTGAAAAAAGTCAAGTGCATTTTGAAATGGAAATTTTTTCATTTTTATTTCTTTCTCTACGCGCGTGGACGGCTTATCTCAGCGACAATGTGCCTCGCGAAGTTAATTATTTTTCAATTTGTACGCAAAGTTATTCTCTATATTAAAAAGCGCGGATTAAAAGAGCGTGCGAGTTAGAGCGAAACAAAATTTCGCAGTAATTTAATGTCTGTCCGCGACAGAAATGACATATTTTCTATGGCAGCAGAAGTCGCGGCGCAGGAGGAGGCCCCTGTGTAATACAAAGACCGTGAAAAGCTCGCGTAATTTCATCACGTAACAAGGCTGGCGGCAAAAAAAAATTGGCGCATTTCCCAACTTTGGCGACGAATGTGTCCGCGATATTGCCGGTGACTAGAGACGCGGAAAACCCGCGCTCTTTCCCTGCGCGTGCCACGTAATTACCCTCAGAAAATCGACGTGCCATCTGGTAGAATAGGGCTTGTTTGTTTGCAATCCCGGACGGCTTCTTTGCGGATATCGTAAATCGGATTATTATCGGGGGTCCGTAGGGTTCGCATTGGACAGGGAAATTGAATCAATGTGCAAATTGAACCAACTGAGAGGATGAATGTAATTATTGTACCGACTCGCACTCCTACCAGCAGATTTTCGAATGCAACGCGAAACGTAAAATAACTTACCAATATCAAGTTATGGTTTTTCTCGAATCATCACAGTATAGAGGTACAAACTAGTTAGGCCATTGACTCACCTGTAAAAATAAAACAAATTAATTATTTTAAGATTATTGCATATCATAATTATTAATTATTATTATTAGTAAATTATTTATTAGTTAATAATTAATTATTATTAGTAAATTAATCCTTTCATATATTTCGTTTGTTATCTCAGACACTTTTTTTCTCGGAATTATAAAAGAATCATTCATATAAAACAAAAATCTTTGATCAGCTTCATTCGATCGCTTTTCTATTTAGAGAAATAATTAAATGTCATAACACGTAGAGTGATCGTCGAACCGCACGTATGGCATCGGCAAACGAAATAGTGACAGGCGGAAAAGATCAAAGATTCGCGGAGAAAATGAGTCTTGCGAATCAAGCGGGGGAATTCGGCTCCCCTGGCACAGAAGGTTGATCGGCATTCGCGATTAATCGACGGTTCCGTGTGAACGAGCCTTCAGGAGCAACGCGCTACGTGAATCCCTCTTGATGCGTCTGCGATTGAGACGTCTCCTCCCTTTTTGGATCCCTCGTTAAACCAACCTAATCCACCCTTCTCGTGATGTGCGCGCGCGCGCGCGCGCCAGCATCACCCGCTCGGAGTCCCGTAGACTCCACTCTTTCTTTCGCACTCGACGATTCCACGCACGCGTTCCTATATTACCCAAAAACTTCGCCTCAGATGTGAGCTAACTTCTAAACATTGGTTTAGAAGTGTCCCACAATTAGCGGACGTATAACATTGTTTCTTGTAAAAGCTCAAAGCTGATTTTCTCTAAAAACATTAAAGTTTTAATATTTTTTCATACTGTTTATATCAAATTATTTATTGGAATAAAAAAATCTTAAATTAGAAAACTCGATATATCGAGTTATTACTTATTAACCTATTATTTATAAATAATAGGTTAATAAAATTGTAAGGGATTGATTTTTCTCTTAACTACAACGCTTTGAATCACACGAATTTACAATCATTTTACTTGGCACCGGCGAGGCTACGAGCTTATGTCACTTTGTCACCTTGTCACCTTTAGTGGATTTCTTTATAATAGTATCTTCGTGCGCGGAACATGGCAAGACAAGGTGACGGACACGGACTTCAAAGACTCACGAGAGTGTGACTGACGTATCCCGTTACAAGGCAAATGGGATTTCAGTCTCGTACTCTTCGAGCCGTACTAAGGAGGCTGAGACTCCTTAGTATGGCTCGAAGGAAGGATCGCCGGCGGATCAAACTAATTTCGTCTACTTTTGGAATTTGGAAACTTTAATCAGATATACGAGGCTGAGCGCCTTGCTTAATTTAGCGTCGTAGGTTCCCGGACTTTGCAAATGCACCGAAATTTGTTCGACATTTAGTGTAATATCGCTGTAGTGGAGATTGATGCACAAGGCCCGATCGGGAAACCGAAACTTTTCGCGAAAGAGAAATCGTAACGGGGGAAGTTTCACCACCATATCCAATTCCGTTTTCCCCGGGGTGTCATTTAATCGATCAGACACCGATGGGTGGAGCGAACTTAGAACGTACAACGAGCACGCTCTATTTGTGGAGTGTTGTACGCGAAGTATACTACGGGGATATTTGATGTAGTTATGTATTTCAATCTGTCTATATTTTATATATTTAATCATTTTTTATTAGAAGAGAAACTCTGTAATCTATAGAATCTAAGCACGTTCTAAAATATCTAATGCTGAGAAATTATTCTAACAAGTTAAAATTGTAGGGAAGATAATTTTTTGAATACTTAAAAACTTATTTATGAAATTTGTTGGCTTTTATATCTACATAAGCGGAGAAGCGCATATATAGAACCCTTTCAATTTTAGCCAGAAATTATACCTTTGTGACGAAATTAATAACGATGCTTCTAGCATAATACATTGGATATGCAATACTGCGCATTCCGCTACTCTTGACAACTTTGGAACTCGCAACCTTCATACAAGCGAAAGGGTGTGTCATCAAATTTTGTCTCGCTATACGCTCGTCGCAAGAGAACACGACGGGAATAAAACGTTTGATCTCTGAAAAACTGAACGATATTATTTCCGAAACATAAATTTCGACGGAGGCAGACGGCGCCGCGCGCATCGCGGCAATCCATCCAGAAGAAACTCGAATTCTTCTAGAAGCGGCAGCTTCGTTTCTCTCGACGTCGCGAGACCTCGGCGTACACACGACGCGAGGGAAGAAACGCGCGCGCGGCCTTTGCGACTTCGCCGTGCAGACGGAAAGTAAAGAGAGGAAACACCACGCTGCGCCATCACTGCCGTAGAGCAGGTTTAAGCCTCGGAAAATTGAGCGCGCGCCTCGAAAGAGATGCCGCGGCGGTGGTTTTGGAGTCACTCCCCTATCCCCCCCCGTTCCCCTCGCACCCCGTGACCCCTTCGTCCTTCGGGAAGGGCGCTCGTTCTTCTTCCATCTTCCTCGACCGAGACGAAAAGTCCACGGAAAGTTTCGGCGCAACTATCCCCCAGTGAACTTTACCGAACCCTCGGCCTAATGTCTTCGGGATTATGTTCCTTCGTTGCTTCATGTTCCCATGAACTTTCCACCGCCGTTTGCGTTTGTTTTAGATAATAAGACTCGAGATTTATTAACATAAGACGTAAAACAAAAAAAAAAGATTATTAATCTACTAATCGCGGGATGATTGATTGTCGATCTTTACAGTAAAATTCATTCCATCGAGTATCGCCGTTAACATCGTCAAAAGGGTCGCGTAAATAATACTCGCATCTCCACTGGGAAATTTTCAAATTACGCAAAAAAAAAAATTTTTTAATCTACAGTAATCGCAGGGATACTCATCGAGTATCACTGTTAACAGTGCGCATCGTCAAAAGGGTCGCGTAAATAATACTCGCATTCCCACTGGGAAATTTTTCAAGCAACGGAAAAAAAATTTCTTAACTCGGCTAAGGGAAGATTTAACTCTGCAACTCCGCGGAATCGCGCTCCCACGGGCAAGCTTTGTAAATTGCGCGAAAACACACTCGTGAGATGATCAGAGCAAAAAAAAAAGTAAACATTCGTTCGTTATAGTTTCAACAACATCGTAACTCACTGCCATCGATCGCGTGTAATAAGGGCGAACGGTAAATTGAGGGCACACCGACGAGATATTGATAAAATAAACGATTCGAAAAATAATAAGGAAACGTAAATTGGGCGAAGAATAAATGTAATTTATTGGCGTGACGCGGAAGAATAAGCGAGTGAAAAAAAAAACAGAGTATACGAAGAGTGAGAAAAGAGAAAAGAAAAGAGAATGTGGAACGGATATATCTTATTTGTGAGTCTTATTTGTTCGTTGCATGTTCGCCTTCATTCATCGACGTTGCGAGTAAAGGAAGTGTCGGAAAAACAAGCAATAGGAACGGGACCGAGATAAAGACCGGCGGTTACACGGCGGCGCTCCGCACCGTTGGACATATGACGTTTATTTTGGACTGATGCATGCTAATGTATTCTCCACGGGATGTCCGTTAATTATTCGCTACGTAGCAGAGATCCTACATATAGCTCGTTTCATAATGGCACAAAGGTTCATGTGTGCGCTCTATTTAAAAGGAAGGGGGGGAGGGTTGCACGACAGGGCGTCTAAGAATAGTTACCGCGCGCGTGTTTTCTTCCTCGATTGTACCCGTGTAAAAATTTATCCGAGAGTAAACGTATCGTTGATATATTTTTAACATGGACAAATTCACAGAAATTCGTTTCCTCGTAAAATTGCGGAAGAAAAATCAAGCGCTGTATGTGCACACCCTCTAAGGGGTTCCTTAAATTCTCGCGACTCGCCTTTCGTGCCCTCCGACAAAGAGATCGGTGCAGAACCGGATACTCTTTCGTGAGTCGGAGTACATATATATTTCTCTCCTTTTTGCGCTCGTACGCGCGCGCGGGAGGGAGGCAGGGGTGGGGACGTACGTCGTACAAGCCGTTTTAATGAATACTTCAAGCGGTTCTGCGAAATTAGTTTCTGCTCGTAGATCCGTTCTCCATGACTGAAAACCGTCGTCGGTAGCTATCCCCCGCAGCGCGACGACGTAACATTGTAAGAGGATCCTAAGAGAGCTCGTGTTTTACGGGGGGCAAATACACGCGACCGAGTATACCGCGACAAGTGTATAAATATTCAAGCTATATGAGTACGCGATTGCAATTACCGTGCGACGAAGCAATTTTCGCAGTAGCACTGCATTTCGGGTCGCGCAAATTCCCGACGGCGGTATATCGGCTCCAGCTCGCACCGATGATAATATAAGGTAGGCGTTCCATAAACAAGCTTTTTTGCCCTCCCCACTTTCGAGCGATATTTTGCGCCACTGTTGCACACGGAAAGTGTGCTCCATGTAAATTCAAATCAAATACCTGACGAGTATCGAAATTAATCCCGCTTTCATCATTCTCGAATACCTATAGTTATGCGATAATAGGAAATCGTTATTAACAATTTTTGTGAAAAATTTTGCTTAAGAGAGTATTACTATTTTTTTTTTACTCACACAATATTAAATATCAAACATTTTGATAGCTGCCGTTTTATTTTATCGAATTTTTGCCCTCGAATAAAATTTCATCTAAAACCAACTGAAAACTCAAATTTAATTCTACACCTTATTTACTCCGTTAAAACTTAATATTTAATCACTCACGACATCACTTAACACCTTACGTATTATATAATCGTTATATAAATATATATCTATACATTTATGGAATCAGAATACATTTATGGAATCTCTAAAACTTTATTAAAAAAAAAAATAAATCACAGACTTTACAAAAAGTAAATTCTGTTGGACCATATTTTTTGAGAGCCTCAGATAACGTACTGTCAAAAAATGATTGACGGAACGCTGAGGCTGTCTCCCCAGTGGGTCATTATTTTCCATAGGACTCGAAATCTCAAGGGTTACGCTTCGACGGCGAACACGGTCCACCGGCCATAATTTAACTTTGCCTTTTAACGAGATAACTATAAGTAACTGCGGGCACAGAGTTCAGAGTCGAAAGAGAGGGAGTAGGGAGAGAAAGAGCGAAAGCCTCCGGGAGCGCACGTAAATCCAAGGAGCACAAAGCACTCTACTTAGGGACCATACTGCCCCTCTCGGTCCTCCATAGGGAACGAGTGTTCCTTTGACGACAGCCGGGGCTTTGAGGTGTCGCCGATGGAAGTTGTTTTACTGCGATCCTGCGCGAGCGAAACTTCCGGTACTCATCAACCGTCCCGCCCGACATCCGCGGTGGATTCGACGGGGACAATCGGCGTGATCCAGTTCACTCGGCGCCTCACTCTAAGCCTCTTCGGAAGGGAAATTGCTCTGATTGCGTACACTCGAAACCGCAATGCCGCACGAGATCCGCACACGTATCGCTCCCGTGATTCACGAGATTACATTACGGGATTTATTCCCGTCTAAGCGCTTCCCTATCTCAGCGCTTGCATCGCGCAACTGCAATCTGTCGTCTTACACCTGACATGCTTAATAAGTACATTATTTTATCTAATACAAACGAGATACGCACACACACACACACACACACACACACACACTTTTAATAGAATTATTACATGTAGTAAAACACGTAAAAAATTATGTCGCGACAGCGCGATAAACTCGTTTTCTTACATTTTAATTATATAGCGCATGTGAAATAACACTATAATCGCTTTTTTATTTCTATGAGAACCTCTCGCGCATTCATCTGTCAGCAAACACTTCGCAGCTCAAGTGAAATATTATAATAATGTCATAATCGTGCACTTTATATAGTCATAAGCGTATAATGCTCGCGGCATTAAAATAGAATGCGGCCCACGGATCAACGACTCGCCATGCATGAGGGAGCTCGCAAGAACTTTCCAATTCCCGTAAGTAGAGAGAAAGATGCGTTGCCCTGACAGCTGGCGATTAACGCACATCGCCTAATGAAACGTAATCGCTCGTAATATCGCACATTCTCGCGTTATTATCGCGCCCAGCGTATCGTGGAAGAAGAAGGCAATGATCGCGCCGGACAATTTTTGATAGAAAGTTGCAACACGTTGGCTGCAGATCACGCGCACTATTAAGGTCGCATACGTACGCGATCACCCACTTTCGAGCATGTTTGCTGATGCTCCGCGCGGTGAAAGAGAAATCGATACACACCGCAAGGTGTGCTGCGGTGTACGATCCGCGCGAAGTAAACTCTTAAAGAGTGGCTGGCTACGTGGAATGGCCAATGTGTAAAGTTCCCCTTAGGTATACCTATCGAAAGTTAGATTACTTTCGTGTAACTTACGGCCAATGCGGACCACGGTTACTTCTTTCCCGATATCAAGCTCGGCGGTTTTGCGACAATGCTTAAGGGCGAAGGGATGGGATGGGACGAAGAGAAAACGAAATCGGGGCGATCAGACACAGGTGCGAATTATGATAGACATGATCATGCATAGCGATAGATGACATAATTCGTGTACAATTTTGCGACGTCAAAATTGTATCACAAGCTTACTTACAGAATTAAAGTTTAAAATAAAATTCGCGTAAAAAGGCCTAAAATTAGTGATTTGATAAAATCTTTTCTTGTAATTTATTATTTTTTATAGAATTCTTTAATTTACTTATCCTCAAAAGTTCTACTTAAAAACTTTGAAATGTTTAATTTAATGTAGTAATAAAATTTCTTAGATAATTATCTAAAATTTATAGTGTTGTATAAAATATTTTAATATCTAAAAATTTTCAAAAAGTAATGTCAAATATTATTTAATGTCTTTTATAGTCATACGGGTTTTTATTTCGCAATAATGTTACTCAGTGTTAAAATTAAAGTTAAAAATATTTTCAGAGAGATCGAAAAATATATAATAAGACCATGGAATTTTAAATCGTTGCGTTACGCAAATACAGGCTTGATCCGGGAAGTTTCAACTCGCGCTAAAATTGCCACTCGCGATTGCCCGCCCAGGATATTTTCAGCTCAGCAATTTCGTTGCAATTACAGAAATTGAAGCAAACTTTTCTCATCAACCGCTTAGATCACACTCTGATTCGAAAACTAAATGACCTCAATTCTCGAATTATCCTTTTGTTTACAGTAATTTCACGATTTTTGCCAAGCCACAAATACGTTCGGAGAAGTGAATAAAGAAATACGAATTTCTACGGCCATCACGTTCAAATCCCTTTTTCGTTCATGCGAAAACAATTTCACGACATTTGTCAGACGGAGGATTAAGAATAAACTCATCCTCAACCTTGAAACGGATAAAAGAAAATATCGGCTATCGCTCACCGGAGGATAAGTATCTGAAAACGGGGGAACTGGAATACCGATTAAACGGAAACTATTCCTTTCTCCGAGTCCTTGCAAACGGACGAGCCAATTAGAATCACTCAATATTAGATCAGTTGAGTCAGATGTGTACCGTTTTACACGATTTTTTTAACGTTAAATCTTACATCCCTATTTAAATAGATTAAATAGAGAGAGTATATAGACTGTCTAACTTCTGCTTGCGATAAATACCTCAATAAATTTAAAATATATAAAATAAAGACAAAAATTTCTTCAATTTGTATTTAAATAACCAGAATTATAAATGCAATTCTTTTACTGTCTCGTACTAGATTACTGCAATTCGAATGATTGGGATACCGTGATATGCCACTTACTAATTTTCGCCAACACAGACATTTGCCTTCGTGCACAAGCGCCGCATTTGATGATACCGTTCATACCGTAATTGCCCATATCCATCTATCCATCAAACACATACGTAATAATTCGTGCGCGGAGCGCCGCTAACAATGCCCGTTGTGCAACGGAATCGCTAGGTGGCAAAGTCGCATTGAAAAACCGACAAATTGTTACAAATAAACAGGACTGTAGATATACGTTGTTTTTGCTGTGTGCGCGCCGATTTTTCTCCTCGACCGAGCGAATCTCGATAGCCCTGCCATCCGTGAAGAGAGCATCGCATGTGTTCCCCATCGATAAACCTGATGTTGGTCGGATCGGGCAAATGCCGTGAAGCGCGATGGCGAGAGAATTCGGCGAGCCGGACGTCCGCTCGGCGAGAGAGTTCCGAGGATGGCCGGCCGTTTTTGCCGAAGGAGCCGGGAATATAGCGGCGGTGGATGTAAGTGCCTTATGTACCGCGGGGAATCCCCCGGTTTTAACGGCATTGGCCGGAAGATTGCCGGGTGCCGTAATTGGACGAGCGCGACCGCCATTTCCGGTCCAATAACTACCGCAGTTATGACGAGACGGCTGGCTGGGAACTCTCGAAGCCGGAGATAAGAAAGAACCGGCAAGATATGTACTCCAGTGCGCGCCCAGGCAACCGCCGCAACCCCCCTCGCCTGCCCCTCCAGCCCTCCGTCGTTAGAACACACGACATAAGCCGGCGATGCGAATGCACCTGCGTCGCTCGCGAAGTACTCTCCGCGAATTGCATCGGACGTTATCTCGCAACGAATGCACATTGTCGCAATAAACGCCTCCGAGCAATGCATACGATAAGCTTTCGCGCTGCACCGTACAATATTGGCCCTGTAAAAATTAAGGCGATCTGCGGTAGACCGCGATCGAATTACTTTCTTCCGCTCGAACAAGTTTGGAACTCGGTGGAACAGACGTGCGCCGGTTTCCGGCCATTCGCATTAGGCGAAATTTAGTATCCGGAGACCGCGGTGAGATCACGGGCACTCGCACTTGCTCCCACGTATTTTCAATCAGACCGGTTGGCAGCCATCCTCGAAGCTGCAGTCGAAGAGATACGAGCGAGAAGATACGAGGGAAACCCGGTTCCCGGTTGAGAAAGCGGCGCGGCGCGTTGAATCTCGTTACCCCGCCGTGATTTTCCTGATCGCTCGCCAGAGATTCGCGGCACGAATGATTACGGTGGAACCAATCAGGTTTCTTCAGGCGGCGTCTACGGGTATGCACGACGGGGGCAATAACGATCAGCATCGATGAAATCGGGCCGATCGTTCGTGATCGTGCGCGCGTGTGTTCACGCGTGCACGTATTGCGCATCGAAATGACTTGCGCATCTTTACGTAAAAATGCATAGGTATGCGCCAGCAATCAGTGCCTCGTTTTTTTTTTGGTATATGAAAGAATGTAAGCGTTTTATTCCTCTTAATCGTTATTATTAGGTTTTTTCGCACGTGCGCTTTTTCTAACTTATTACATAGTAACTTCTTGCATCATGTATTTCTTCTAACTTATTACATATTAACTTCTTGCATCATGTATACGCATTATTAATTTATGGCCTCGTAACTTTAGCTTACGTTCTCCTAGATTAATTTGGTGCAACAAGAGCTCCAAATAATTTTAATGAACAGGACAACGTACTGAAACCGTCAAGACCCCTGCTGCGTACAGCCTTGTATACCGATTTTCGCGCGACGGAAAATTGCGTCTCCGCGTCAATGGAATTTTTATATCGACGATAATTGCGTGCAGCTTTTTTCGCACGTGCGCAATTTCGCCATTAACTCGTTTCATCACTTTGTACGAGAATTTTTTTATTGCTTTTTTATATGAAGAACGCTCATATAAATTCCTCACACATCTATGAAAATTGTCGCATGTTAAAAAACTGTGCGAAAATCGTTTGTACGGCTGCACGGAAGTTAATAGAAATGTCATATAGATAACAATTCATCATTGTTTTAGCAAATTAATAACAGCTTACAAATTTTCATTGGATTCTAAAAAAAATGAAAATATTTCATTACCTTTTTTGAAAAAATGATTATTCTATTTCAGCACTTAAAAAGAAATAAGAATAAAATATTCAAACATTTATTCTTGATTTAAATATAAATTTAATTTCAACATCATAAAACGTAATAACTTTTTCTATAAAAATACAATAAAATGTCATAAATTGAAGTAAAATGATATTGCTCGATTAATCCTTACAAAATAAAATAACAATAATATGGATTATACGTATGTAATTTTGCTAGCTAAGCGTATCGATGAGCATAATGGATATTGTGTAATCACTTGCGTTATTCGAAACAATCTCGACCAAATTCGTGAATACAACTACTTAGGGAAGATTATATGAAATTACATTTTATTTGTAGTTTAACGGTCGCTTAAACGAGACATTTATATCGCCGAAATAAAAATGCTGACGTCATCGAAGTCCTCGACGAAGCTATTGTGTCGTAACAATGAGACAATAACAAATTATTGAGAGGTTTTATTCTTACGCGGCGATTATCTAGATTCGAACGGGGAATCGAAAGCGATAGACTCTATCGCGTACGAGATATTCTCGCAATGGCTAAAACGAGGGATAATGGTGAAACTTCGCCCATCAAATTTGGCTAACTCCCGAAGGAATTCGCTGGATAATGTTCTGGAACAATGTGACAGATTGCTAGCGAAACACTTCTGAACGGAGATAAATTGTTTATCTATTAGTTTCGTGAAATATCTGCCGCGGCAGAAAACAATTATATTACATGTAGAGTTTAACAAATAGTTTCAGAAATTTGATCCGATGATAAAATATATATAGGTATCAGCAAAGTCAATTATCAATTGAAAATAACATTCGCAAAATTTCGTGAAATGTTTATTAAAAATTCATTAGAAACTTATCGCGTTTTATTTTATATTTAATCTTTACAAAATTTTTCAGTCACGTATCGAATAAACGATCAATTTAAGAAATTGTAAGGATGCTGTTGGCTTAAAAACACTTAAACTTTTCAGTTGTTTGACGATAAGGGGGCTGTAAATTCTTGATCAGTCACTAAAGAACTATCTCTTCGCACTGACGAAACATCGAGAGAGAGAGAGAGAAAGAGAGAGAGAGAGAGAGAGAAAAGTCGAGGACCTTCTCCCTTTCTCGGCTATCGACAAGGGATTCTGCGGAACTTCGTGTACCATCGACAAGATTCCAGACACTCAAACTTCACTCGTGTCGAGGATCTATTATTGGATTCTCATTCTGACTGTCCCGAACGCCTCGGTCCTGCAGGAACTTCGAAGCTACTCGAAGCAGTGATTGTAAATCGGATTCTCCCCGTGACATTGCATCTCCGAAGAAACGCTTTGACAGAATTCGTAACCTGCCATTGGCATGGCCAACGATCATCAATATAACATATCGAGTCTGCCTTACTAACATTTCTCACACAGTTTAGTAAAGTTTAACCAGCTAAAAATCATCTATCTTTGTTTAACAGGTCTCCATCAATTACAGTGAAACTGAAATCTTACAGGTTTAATTGTCATTTAATTAATTTAATTTTAATTAGACAGATCTCTTTTAAATAAGATAACAATAAAAGTAGCCGCAAAACTTGTTAAATTATATTGCTTTGTTTTTCGTCACATAAATTATTGCAATAAAAATATTTGTCATTTGCCTTAAAAAAAAGTGCAAAATTCAGGAGGATTAAGAACGCATTAATCGATCATAAAATCAACTAGGACAGGCGATAGACATTGACATGCCATCGATGAGTATATTAAAATCGCCACGTTAGAAGATAAAATTTCCTCGAGACTATTAAGGCCGCCGATAAGGGGCACCCGTCTTCGACGGACCGCCGAACGGCGATAGCACGTCGTTCCTTGACGTCCCTCTCTTCCCGGGGTTACCGCCGTCATCGTCGAGAAAAGTGAGATTCCTGCTGAGGTATTCTACGCGTCGTTCTCGTTCTTTGACGAGGCCGGAACACGTCGTTATCGTTAACTCGCACCGTTTTCGCGGCAATAGCACCCGCGATAAATGCTAACTGCGGGCTCTATACGAACGCGAATGCCTTAGGAGGATCATTTTCGTCGAGCCGCGCGCGGTTTTATCGAGATGCTGATTACGAGAAGAGAGGAAGAGTCGGATGTGCGGCGAATCAATGCATTGCGGAAACTTCGCTCCGATATTCTTACGAGCTATTCTGAATAAAATATCAGGTTATTTCGAGAGAGCATTCGGACCGTATTTAACAATGAAATTGATGTCTGATGCAATTTTTAGATTCTAAATATAAGATAACTGTTCCTATTAGTGTGCTTTTATATTTAAATAAGTCATAAAAATAAACTGGTACAAATATACAGACAAAGTATTCTTTTATTAAGTTAAAGTATTAACTTAGTTAAAGTATTGACTTAATAAAAAAAAATACTTTGTCTATATATTTGTACCAATTTATTTTTATGACTTATTTAAATATAAAAGCACACTAATAGAAACAGTTTTCCTAGTTTCGTTATAGTTGCATATCGAATTCGTATACTGCATTATCGCAATAAATCTCTATTTATGATAGAATATAATTTCTCGCATTAAATTTCTTACATCCAATAAATTACATTCACAAAAGTTACTTGAAAAAATTATTTATGTTGTTCCTTGTATCTAATAAAAATTTTTCAGAAGTCTTGGGAAATGTCACTTGCGCAATTGCCGTGATCAAAAGCAATGAGAAAACGATCGAAATGATGCGTCATTCGAGGAATCGCGCATCGATCCATTTGCTCGCCTCCAAACGAATGGCCGGATTCAACGTTTGGAAACTTTTATGCTCTGACAGAGCTGCCATCACCGCACACAGTGACTTCGGCAACCGCAGAATTACTGACATTACCTGAAAGGATTTCACGCTTTTATGAGTGCGACGATGATCGGGTACGTCCGTAAGCTATCCATTCTATAACAGCAAAGTCACAAGATCGATGAAACGTTAACACACCGACCGGACACGAGAGACTGTGATTTAGTTACGGAAAGTTTCGCGTTATCACTGTACACACAAACTCGCATCAATTATTCGATTAACTGTTGGCAGCCAGTCACTGGTCATATATTTTTTTTAACTTTCAATATCACCCATTTTTCATTTCTTTTTGTTGTCCGTCAATTTTCATTTTTTAATTTGTTCCTCTCTTTTTTTTAAATTAAACTATGGAATTTTCTCCGAGCCAAATAATATAAAAAAAAACAAGAGATGAAACACGTTTCTTCGAATTCTTTTAGGAGTTATTTAATAGAATTATCCAAAGATAATTGGATTCTAAAGCGACCAATTAAATATATGAATTTGAAACTACAGAAGCGTCTAACGCTCTACAGAGGAAGAAAGAGTGCGGCATACAGCCGTGGAAATTAATTTATCTCCCTCTAAAGTACTCGCATAAAGTCCGTCTTCCGGTGCTTAATCTCCCGGGATCCTCCCACGCTTTCTTTTCGCGCGCATTCCGTCCCTGACATTCGACAACGAGCGCACTGTCACGGCACTCGTATACAATATACCCGACAATGCTGCAGTTTTGATATTCCACTTGACGCGCGAGAGGCACAAGTGAAGAGAGATGGAGAGATGGGGGGGGGGGACGGAGAGAGACGCCGTGCTGCCTCGTTTTGCGGTGCTTTTGAAATTATTAATGTCAATTCCAGTCCCTCGACGGGCACTCACGAGCAGACCACGAATTTTTTAAAGCAACCGCCGTTTCCTGCGCGAGCTTCCATCTTCCGTCTACGTAAAATATTCCTGATCGTTTGTAGGGAAATCCTCAACGAAACGTCGTTCCCGACTCGTTTCTCTTGCCGGGAGAGACGTAAAAATTCTACGTCCCAGACGTCTTAAACGGAATTCCGTTTCCGACCGGTGCGCGGCTCGTGCGCTCACGGAAATTATATTCCCCGTTAGAATGATCGCAATCGCGAAAACATCGCGATTGTAAATTCGCAGGAAATCGACCGTGACAGAGCGCGCGGCGCGCACTCCTTCCGTATTCCAATCGGCTTATCGCTCGAAATCTTATCTGCGAATACGTTTACATCGGAGTCACGCTCGAGAGAAGACGATCGCCGGGACCCAAAAGTTTAGACATTTCGGGGTCGAGGGACGCGATACGAGGGTCACGTTTCCCGCGCGACACGCTGGCGTTTGCGCGTCTCCCCCTCTCTGAACCCCCAAATTCCCGGAACGGAATTTTCGCAGATCGATCCGAGGGAAAATCGACGAGACGGCGCGGCGCGGCGGCAATGATAAATCACGGCCGAGCCCTCGCTAACGGTCGCGCGAAACACGAACCACGCGTAACCGTCTCGCGGCGACGCGTACACCTACGTGCCGAATGTACAATTCAACACGTACTGAGCACGCACGCGACACGCCGGTTAACTATCCTAAACAGCTTCGCGACGAGGCGTATCGCGATCACGAAATGGAGTTTGTTTTCAACGAGAGGCAGCGCGATTAACTCGGGAAAATAATTCCCGTGAATTCTTCCGTCTGTTTCCGCGCAAATTACGCATTCCGAGTGAGCGCGGTGATACTGGCAGAACATTCCTCTTTGTTCCTATTGAAATTAGCAATGACTTCAACAAACTGTATTGTTTTGGGATTAATTCTTGAACGCGTGTACATTTTGTAATTTTGTGAGCATCACGATTTGTATCACGTTGCGATAAAACGCACGGCATTCCCGCGATCCAGCAATGCCGTCAATACGCATTTTACAAACGGTTCGCGTAAACGCGATAATTTATCGTTTGCGGAAAGCGCGCTTTGCCGTTTTTGCGAAACAAAATTTAGCACGCCTCAGATACTTGAAATTGCATAACTTTTAATACGTCAATAACAAATTAGAGCGCATGATTTCGTTCTCGATCGCGTTAATAATAATAAAACCGCGAATTACGGTGTAAACGATATTTTGACGCATTAGCACGTACAGCGCGCGTTTTGCAACGCCAGCTGTTATCGTGCGAAATCCAGGCTTCCTCCACGCTCTCGTGTCACGATTCTG
>NW_012026805.1:467661-515604 GCF_000956235.1 Wasmannia auropunctata
GGGAGGAGGGGGTCCTTGGAAAGTTTCGGGTAAGCGTCCTCGAGATTATTCCGGATTCCACCGTCGGATGTGTAGTTTTACGCGACATCTTGCGCAAACTCTGATATCGAATTCATAGGGAATTCCAATTTCTTTTCAAAGGCGCGATGTGTGTGCTCCGTCGAAAGATGCGGAAACGAAAATGACATGGCGAACTTAAAAGGAAATGCGGAACTACGAGACGCGCGACTCGACAACGCGACTTGATCGAAATGGCGTACAGATGCCACACGTGAGATCATCTGCCGAGGCAAGGGATTGCGTGTGCGTGCATACGACATAACATACCTACGAGCCAGGATGCAGCCGGGATTCAATCTGAATTTTCAGCGAATACGATATTGCAGCCACGATTTATATTTTCTGTACGCCCATTTATCGAATAAATATTAGTTGGAAGCCTCTCGCGTCGCGGACGCGCGAAAATCTCGCGACACGAAATTCGTCTTTTAAACGATATTTTTCGTGGAAAACTATTTGTCTCCAAATTCAACAAAGTTTTGCAAGGCGTCCCTGATGCACAGACCTAATTTATCACAGTCAATATATTACCTATACAGTTAATCACTTAGCTTGGTAATAATAATTTATCGTGCAGGCCCGAAATAGAACTCTTAAATCCTTTTATCATATTTATACGAGCGCCTCACTCAATTTCCTTAATTAGCTCATTATAACGCTTTACACGCGCTACATCCTGCACTTTCCATACTTCCGGTTTTCCCACGTGCGATCGTGTAAAGGAATCCTAATGCGTGAGACATGTCCGCGAGCGAATGTGGATGAGAGAAAGTTACGGGACGACCGGCCCCGAAGACTCGCAGTAAATAATTTATACCAATTCAAAGTCCCGTGCAACATTTAGCAATTCGCGCTCAATTATTCATCGACTGTCGCGTACAAGAAGATAACGTAAATCTGCTTAAAATGTTGACGTTTTTCTTAACAGTCAATTGTTCGTCCACAACTTACAATTGTTTTTTATTTCAAATAATTTCTTTTTTTTAATTTTAAATTTATTTATTACAAATGTATATATTTTATAATTTAACATAGAATTATGAGAGAGAGAGAGAGAGAGAGAGAGAGAGAGAGAGAGAGAGATTGATATAGAATTTTAAAGGATCGATTATTTGCTTTAATCGAATGATATATTAATTACTTCAAATTATGGCAAATATTCAAATCGGAGATTATCACGCATAATCACATAAATAAAGATACCGATTTTAAATCGACGAGGAATTTTTTTCGAAAGTCGTGATTTAAAGCGATTTGACAAGCAGATGTCAATAATATATTCTAAAATACGGCGAAAATTACATCATCCTAAGTGCTAGTAAGAAAAATGTTTCCTTGGGAAAAGTAACAAAACCGATTTCCACAGAGCTCAGTTTCAAATTACTGGGTACAGAGCGTATAATTTAGAGAGAAATAATAAGGTGGGAAAAAGTATGATGACTATGTAATAAGTGATATTTAAAAAAAATCCTTGGCACATTTAACAACATACGTCATAAAGACAGTAAAAGTAAATCGTCATTACTTAAGAGCCTGTCATTAAACATAACGTGGTTAACTGGGAATATAGTGCTACTGCATATAAGGAGCTTTTTTTTCCAAATTTTATGCTATACTTTTAGTTTTACCATTATTTTATCGATGAACAAAACGCTATATTTTTTTGTGTTTTTTTTTTGTTTTTGTATCATCGAATATTAGAGCAAAGATTTGGCGAATTCGAGTGAGAGATCGCTAGATATATCGTGATTGGCGCGAGCGCGGTCAGTGGTCCGACAAATTTACCGCTGATTAATTTCGACTCGTTCGAGACACGCGCTCAAAATTCCCATTGAATTCATGCTGTCGCGGCATGCTGTAACCGAGCGTGTCCGAAAAATGAATTACTCTCGACATCGATGCGTCATATTGTCGTTTATTCGACGCCGCGGACGTGAAAAAAAAAATAAAGTGCAGCATGCGACGTGATGGGGAAGGGCGATAACTATCGCTATAGCTGTCGGCAGCTCGTAAAACTGATTATTAATATTTTATTTCCGATCCGCGCGTCTCGTCACGCTTGCAGACGGACGCGTATTGGAAAACGTATCAAGCGCGTCGCAGATACATACATACTTTTATACACGTATGGTACACGCGTATCTAACAGTAATAATCCGTATCTATCCGTATAGAAACCTTTTAGATCTTCTTTTCGCTCGTAATCTATGTAGAAATACAATTTATAATAAATGGAACATAAATGCTGTTGCAAAATGCAACGGAGAGGAAACATGATTAAAATTACAGTGCAACTTTGTGCACTTGGCTTATCAAAGTTGTATCGAGTTGTTTATCTAAAAACGTGAGAAATCCGTGAAAACAGTAACAGGGAAATTACATTCAATATACAATTATGTAATTTCTGCAAAATGTCTAGCAGAATTTACACGTACATGTACGTGTACTCAAGCGTGGATGTCACAGAAACAATTCAATTGCAAAACACATTTCAAACAATTGACAAAAATACAATAAATCACCGACACGCGTAAACTTAAAGAGTTATAACTGCTCGCACGTGGCTTCTATCGATCATTTTATCACTCGATTCCTGCAGCAAGATATATCTTCGCCAAAAGAAAGATTGAATTTTAACTGAGAATCTGAATTCGAAATCGAACTAAAAAAAAAAAAAAAAAAAAAAAAATGAAAATTGAATAAACATCTCTTCAGCTCAAAAGGATATGATATTGAGCTGCAAAGCTGAACTAACTTCGACTCCATATCATGTAAAACAGGCTTATGAAAAAAACATTAGATTTCTGTATTACGCTATGCAAGAGTCTGTAATAAATTCTTCTATAACAGACTTGTAATCTAGTATTCAGAATTTCTCGATTGCAAATTTTTTTCGAAATGTCGCTATCTTTAATAAAATATTCTTTATTTCGAAAAAAAATCTCTCCCTGATAATTGAAATTCATAAAAAGCATTGCACGAGAGATAAATTTTGGTGCATAATAATAATGCATTGTACTTCTTACGAGATAATGTCATACAGTAATTGAACTGGAAATTGATGGCTTATATCAGTTTTCATTTTTGTAATTATATTCACTGTAAAATTGATACCGAATATCGAGCGAATTATTATATTCTATTATATATTCTATATTAATTATTAAAATATTTGGTTACAAAATAAAATTGGGATCGAATTAATTAACCTTGCAGAAATACAATCCGGAATTGATTTGCAATAATAATTAAAGCGCATTATATGTTACGTGTAACACTATTATATTTACATTTCAATAACACCGTTTGCTATTAAAAATAGCACAGTGACAAGCGATACAATCCTTTTAATCAAGATGCGAAAGATCAAGTGGATCAATGTTATGTTACTTCAAAGTTATACTTACTCGATAGAAAGTCGATAACGGAGGACATGATTGAAATGTCAGATTGGCTCGTTAACTCGCTGAACAAAATTACGTCGAGGTGTCAAGATGACAGAAACGTTCTTTATGAACTGACGCGCACGATAGAAGAAACTAATTTTCAATGGCACGCACCACTCACGTCAACGTTCTTTTGTAGCTGCTATGAATTTTTAACTCCGCGTATATCCACTTCCCGGCATTCAACTCGCGCATTGCCAAATTATGCAAATAGTGACTTATATACGCTTCTCTATTCCGCGCTACTGCTTAAAGATAAAATTTCTTTTTACCGGCCGGAACCACGTGCGTCGGACGAATGGCACACGTCTGTCGAGTGATAATAATTTTTACGCAAAAAACAGTAGATACCTTTCGTCAGACCTTTGCCAAAATCTATGAATTTTCCTTCTCGGCGCGTGCGCGGAAAAAGGGCAAAGGCAACGCGACGTCGAATTATACGAGATAATCGCGCAAATTTAGCAAACGCTCGAAGCAATTGTCTTCTTATTCGATTCGATATTCCCAATAATCTTAACAACACTTATTGGTACGCGATTAACGCGATTCACTTCCGACGGACGAAAAGACGCGAGATCGCGTTTATCCGATGAAAACGACTCGCCGATTTTTCCGCATTTTTTGAAAAAAAAAAAGAGACTAGCCACAAGATAAACGTCGAGTGATTACCTCATTTTTTAAATCTTAAGGATAAGATTTGAGGTAGGATTTGAGGTAGGATTTTAGACAAAAATTAGGAGATGATAATGTGAAGAATGCAAAAATATAAGATAAGAAAATGGATTTGGGAGGGTTTAAAATATAAAGAAAAGATTTAGAAATATTTAGAAGTAATAGGTTGTGTAAGATAAAATAGGGATGTGAAAGATATTGTAAGCACGCTGACATAGGTAGGTAAATGGTTTGGCAAAAAATCCAAACCATTTACTAGACTGATTCTCCATTTTCTTATCTTATATTTTTGCATTTTTCGCGTTATCATTTCATAATTTATCTAAAATCCTACCTCTTCTAATTCTTAAGATTATCTTAAACATTCCTTTTTCTTATGTGTGGATAAGAAAAAGTGTAAATCAAGCCCCTTCCTTTGGCCAAATGCTACAAGTAAATAAATATTCTATTCATTCCTAACAATTTCGACACTTGTTCGCACGCGATTAACGCGATTCACTTCCGAAAATACGCGAGATCGCAGAGCGTAAGTTACTCGCCGGCTCGCCGATTACTCCGATTCGCATTCCAATGCGTGTATTTTTTGAAAAAAAAAAGAGACTAACCACAACGTAAACGCGAGCGAGAATTGAGAGCGCTGTTTTTTAAATCTTAATCTTTATATCGACGAAATAAAAGAACACGGAGAATTTTCAGCGACGAAGCAACAAGCACCACGAATTGAAACGCGATATATCGAGCGGTACGCACTTTGCGATATCAAATATTCTGCGCGCTTCACGATATTTCTCATAATTATTTCACAAAAATATGAAACAAAGTAACAGACGAACCGTAGCAAACGACTGTTATTCGATTCGACACTCGTTCGTACGCGATATTCACTCCCGAATCCCGATCGGACGAGAAAAGAACGCGAGATCGCGGAGCGTAACGCATCCACACGCCCGGGTCTCCGCTACCGAACTGAGGTGCTACTGGTGCTAATCGAAGATTTAGGCAGGGGGTAAACTCGTAAGAAGGGGAAAAATTAGAGGAAGAAGCAAAACTATTGGACGGAGACAGTATCTCATTGGCTGCTTCGAAATGAATCCGCGTTGACCACATTTCGTGGAAATGAGCTGAATGTAAACACGAAGGCTCGAGCGTCTCGGCTCGAGCGTCGATTTCGTCGAAAAAACGTTCTCTTTCGAGCGAGCGACAAAAACAATGGTGTTTTTCATCAGTTCTTAGAAATGTGGCATGTTTTTCAGTTCGTCGCTCGCTCGAAGAGGGAGTTTTTTTCGAAATTCGACGAAAACTCGAGCCGATTCCTCGATCGCGGCGTGTTTACGTTTTGCAGCCAGCTTCCTTTTTCCACGAAACGGGATGGTCAACGCGGATTCATTTCGAAGCAGTCAATAAGATACTGTCTCCGTCCAACAGCTTAGCTCCTTCCTATAATTTTTGCCCCTTTTCGAGTCTCGCCTCGTATTCTGCTTACGTCGCGGTTCTTTTTTCCACGAAACGCGGATTCGTTTTGAAGTGGCCAACGAGCTACTTGTCTTCGTCCAATAATTTTGCTCCATCCTATAATTTTTGCTCCTTCTTAAGAGTTTTCTCTCGCCTAACATTTTCAGTCATAAATCACTCGATCGTAAATCATCTCATACCTCTCTCCACAACAGAACTAAAAACTTACTGAAAATTTGAAAACACTTGGAGCCTTAGGTAGGCTTGCAACTTTTCAGAAAAAGAATAGACACAGCGTAAACTAAATATCGAGCGAGACTCGAGTATCACTTTCTAGAGAACTTGATTTTTTGGATAAAATAAATTGTATAATAAAGATTTAAATTTTATATACATAAATAATGTATGTATATGTATAGATATGTATACGTATACACATATTACCTTATTGTCAATCCTCGTCGGAAACGGTGATGGATTAATAATTTCCAATCTCGCGTCTTTTTCTATTCATCCTTCGAAATGCGCTGCGTTCAGCATCTGGCATTTGATTTTTCCGCGTTCATTGCTTGCCCAAAATGCTTTGATTGTTTATTTTATCCTTATATTATGTTATAAACGTCGAGCGAGACTCGAGTATCATTTTCTAAAGAACTTGAATTTTAGGGTAAAATAAATATATAATAAGGAAGTAAAGGAAGACTCGAATAAATAAGAATGAGACTCGAGTATCACTTTCTAGAGATCTTGGTTTTTAGGATAAAATAAATATATAATAAGAATATAAATTATATATATATAATTTATATCCTTATATATTTATTTTATCTTTCCTAGAGACCTTGGTTTTTAACCAAGTTCTCTAGAAAATGATATTCGAGTCTCGCTCGATGTTTAGTTTATAATACATATAATATAATATATGAGGATAAAGTAAACAATCAAAGGATTTCGGGCAAGCGACAAACGCTGAAAAATTAAACGCGAAATGCCGAACGCGGCGCATTTCGAGAGACTGAATAGAAAAAGACGCGGATTATAAATCCATCAGTCTTTCACGAGGATTGACAATAAGGTATCGAAAATTTGGAAACAGTGAGAAGAGGGAACGCGACTCGCGGTTCTGCCTTGGTGCCAACTTAATAGACGTGCGCGATTTACTGCGAACACTTTGCCGCCCTCCATCACAATCCGAAGCTCCTTCTTTTATTCGCGGTTCCAGTTTCTTTGGGAAGGTCGACGACGTCGCTACTGACGTCGACAATAAAACACATCCCGACGATCGTCGTTACTCGCTGGCCCATTGCCGCCGACAGGTCATAATAAATTTTCTCGTTACAGCCGAGCGAAACTGTATTGGCGTCACCCTGCGTAGCGCAAAGTGCGTTGTCGTTTACGACGATAAAACTATTGTAAATGCGCGATATATCCGGCGGAATGTCTTTCACCGAATGTCGTTGCACAACTCGTTGCAGATCGAACGAAACGGTAGAACAGAGTTTCGATCGTAAAGCAAACTTACACATACAACACAAATACAGCAAAAACTGTTCTAGAAAAATCGCATTATTAAATATCTACTAATTAATCGCCATATCAGAGAAAATAATATATACAAATAATTATTACATAAATACTTATTAAATAATATACATTAATTTCCCGGACCAATAATTTTCTTTAAATGTCGGATTTAAAAAAATGAACATAAAATAAATTAAGAAAAAAAATCATAATTATTTCAGCATTATCAATGTTTATAAATATAGACGAAAGATATAAATTAACTTTATTACCAAAGTTTTAAAAAATTATCGCTTCTTGCTGCAAGTTTCCCCTGAAAACACATTTTTTCCTTATAATAAATTCAATAAGGTACACTTTCCTAATATTTAATCCATAAATAGCTCCCAAAACGCTCAAAGCACTTCTGGATAAACTTCCTCTACCTCCGTGTTCCTTCTAAAAAGTTTTTTCCTCATCAGGTTCTCGTAAAAGAAAAAAAAATAGACCTTCGTGCGCCAGGAGGACCTTTCGCGGTATTTTGAGTTTCTTTCAAGTTTCGAGCGTGATGGAGAACGTAGATGAGTTTAAAGATTTCCGCAGGATCCCCAAAAGGAAACAGAAACCGCTCGTTAGGATGACCCATTCAGCGAGCTTTAAACATCATTATCGGCTCCCCGTTCGATAGGTTCGGGAACTGCGAAACGAACGACGACGCCTCGTGGACGAGGGGGAGGCGCGGGCGAAACTTTTCGTGTCGAGCTCCTTTTACGACGGAAAACTTTCCGCGCCAGGACTCTCGCGGTCGGCGATTGCAAGTCATTCATTCTGGCCCGTTCTCGCGCGTTCCGCGCGAGGTCTAACAAATTTTAACTTCTATAACGAGAAATAATGGGTCCTATCGGTACAAGTGGAACCGGTTGAACCCAATTTACATAGTGATGTATAACTTCCAGGCCGCCACGGTAAATCCACTTTTAACATTTTGCTGCCGACTGCCTGCGCACTTCCGGCTTTCCTCGTAAAGATATTATAAACCGTTATGATTTTATTATTTCTTTTTATTCCACATTTCTTTTGTTTTTATTCTCTATTTAATGTACTCTACATGTGTAAAGTTTTCGGCGTAACAGTTTAACTCCGCGTTTAACGTGAAGCTACAAAAGTGCGACCTACCGTGACCGATCATTATTCGCGAAATATATTAACCTTTTGCACTGAAACTTACGTCAGAGAAGATAGACAAGTATATAGAAGCACGGATCTCTATATGTCAGAATGTATCACGAATTGGGGTACCCCAGAGATTCTTGTAGCGTTTTCAAACAGGTTTGATCGCTCCGAGAGCGATTAAATAACGTCAATGACGTCACAGAGGAGGACGAGGAGAAGATGTGACCGTCCGAAAACGCTATAAAAATCTCTGGGGTACCCCAGCTTGTGATACATTCTGACATATAGAGATCCGTGCTTCTATACGCGTCTATTATCTTCTCTGCTTACGTAATGTATTAGACATGAATATTAATTCTTACGCGAAACTTTCCGCGCACTTCACATGAGTATTAAATCGACCCTGGCGTATCTTATGCATAAAGATGATAACCTCCGACATGCCGCTATCTCTTCCTAAGTATGCAAAGTAATTCGGGGAAATTTTAACCTCTCCTTCACCTCGAAGAATCGGGTGGAATTTTAGAGAAATCAAATACTTAGAGAGAATAGAGAAATGAAAGTGTCTTATGGGACACATTTCGTAAAATATGGAATTCCATCTGACTAGATAAAACATTATTTTTCCTGCGAGATTTCAGAAAAGATTATTTTTAATATTTAGGCAACGACAGCTTTCGAGCATGGCTCTGCAGATTCTCTAGAAAATTTCTGCATAACCGCTGCTTTTTAAATGTTTTCGTGCAACAAACAAAGCGAAGATGAAACGAGATGAAGTTTCTGATGTACTAATTTCAGCATTAACACAGACAGTATACATATAATATATGAGATACGCTACAACGTAACGTTCGCCGTGAAACATACGCCTGTGAAAATAGCACGATAAACGGCGAGCCAAGATGCAAACAGGCGTGAATGTTTGCAATTAGCAAACATCACCCGTCGGGGCGGAAAGTTCGTTGACGATTCGCGTAACATCCGGTGATTGCTGCCGGAAGTCGAAACTCTCGCGTCTGCAAAGCCTTCCGGGAAATAGAGACCTGGCACCGACAGTCTCCGCTCGGTTCTAGCCGCAGCCAGTGTTGTACTTCCGAAACAATTGCGGATCTTCCGCAGAGTCACGATAAACCCGGAGAGGGTACGATACCAACCCCGCCGCAGAAACTGCGCGACTGCAGGCTACGTGATCTTCTATCGAGATCTCCAGACGAGAGCTAAATCTCAACGATTAAACAGGGCGATGTAGCGTCAAGTTACACCTGCGAACGTTGCGACGATTAGCTTTCGCTTACAGTGTTACAAGACACAAAGGAAAACAGTGACCGATGCAATTTTCATTAAAAAAAAAAATGAATTAATCGGATAATCCACAGGCAAAAAAGGAATTAGTAATAATAATTCTCTCTGAAATATTCCAAGTTTACATCATGTAATGATACCGCGTTGAGAGAGAAAGAGAGAGAGAGAGAGAGAAATTTAATCAGCGGGTGATTTTAACGAAGGCCTAATAAATGACAATATTGACGGTAATTGGTATTCCGCGTAAGAGGATAATTCAGATGATAGGTTCAACAGAGAAATTTATGGAGATATGGGAAAATATCAGCTATAGCCAAAGAGACGTGGTACTTCGGCATGCAAGGCTTCTGTAATAATTAAAGTGCGTTCCACGCTGCCAAAGCGACCCGTAGTAATTACGACAAACTCGAGGGTCATTTTGCTACGAGAGCTCACAGCGCTTCGTTAACGTTATGATCAAAAGCATTGCGTCGCTCAATTAATAATTCACAACGCAACGCTCAGGTATATGCATGTGATATAATAATATCGTCCTGTCCCATTGCGTTATGCAAAATATTAGCCGCGACGAGAATGGAAAAACGATGGCCGCACGGTGGACAATTGCATCACGCGCAGATCGATTAAATATCAACAGTTTAAAATTATATTTCGTCACGTCAAAGCGGCGCGCCGGTTTAATGACAACATCGCGCTCAACGGCCGCTTCGCGGGGGATCTTATTAGCGTTTCGCTATAGGTTCACGGCTGGTAAGCGGGTTCGTTCGTTAATTTGCGACGGCATATGTAATATCGGGCACGCGCGTCAGCTAAACACTTCGCATGAAATTCTAACGTTAATTGCCGCATACACCGTATAGTGCGCTTCACGCCTTTTCAAGCACGTTGCCAATAACCCGATTAAACTAGACGATCGAACAGTCAATTTGCCGTAACCTCAAGTATGCGTATCTTCCACACAAAAATGCGTCTCACGTACAATTTAAATAATTATATGATAGTTTAATTACGCGATATTTTTCGTGCAAATGCAGCAGGGATGTATGTATTTTGCGACGGTATAGAATGAAGCAAACAGCAAATTGCGAAGGAACGGAATACTGAAGTAATCAACTTTTTTAATTTTCAATTCGACACAACGGGGACGAGCAGGACATTTCAAAAGCTGTACTTGTAAGCGAGACGAGGTCGGCATACAAAGTATAGAGATCGAAATTCGTCATGCGCCGTCCGCGAGCGCAGTTTTGCCGACAAGCAAACGTATTTGTCTCCCAGCAATGAAACTTGACTGCAGCTGAGCGAACGACAACGGTATAGCTAATAGGTCAGTAGCAACAGGAATACGTTACTTTGTAAATGAGCCGCGTCATCAAAATCGCTTTCGCGCGCGATTGATTTTTAATCATTTTGATCGTAATTGAAAATATGTGTGAAGTATCACACAATGGCTTTTACATACCAATTCTGTCGAAATTTTATATACAAATATGAAAAACAATATGTTGACAAGTAAATACGACGTAAATACGATCTCGTGATCCTAATATTTGATTCAAGGGACTATTTTAATAATATGAGAAAAGATACGCTAATAATTTATTATTTTGTTATATATATAAAAAAATCATTGAATCGACTATGCGACAAATATAAATTATTTGAAAAATGTAGAAAAATTCTCATATGGGAAGAACAAATCCCGTTTTGTGTGAGATACTATAGAAGATCCTATATTAATTGCGTTCCAGTTCTGAGAAGTGTATGTCAAGTACAGAAGACTGAAATCTCTCAGCAACTTCGACTGCAAACTGACATCGGAACTTATCCCGGTCTGGTAACCAGGAACTTGTATGTAACACGTGTTCTTACCTACAGGCATCTAGTTAACGGATGCATTCATGCTTGCGAATGTCGAGTGCCTTTTGAATGCGTCTCGCTGCTTATTAACCGTAGTTAATTCCAGGATGCAATTCATGATAATCTCGTATAGCTAATTCTCGTGCAAGCTGATTTCAATATAATTACTAGTTGCAGAAGGGAAAATAACGTTTTTGTTAACAACAATGAATTGAGCGCCACATAAAACCGGCAAAGGCAATAAAAAAAATAGTAATATATATAATAAACAATATAAATGAATAAATTAGAAAATCGGCGGCATAACAAGTAAATCATTGCGTTATCAATAGTACTTTTCATTATCGTCTCGAGGCGAAGAACCAATTTTATCAAGCAACAAGACTTATCACGTCTCCTCACTTTTATTTTAACATTTTTCACTTGGATCGAAAAGCGACGGAAGTACGTGTCAACGACAAGGAACCGTGGAAATATCGAAGTTACTTCAGCCTCAGCACCGTACGCTGTACGGATCCACGCGAAACTCTGCGTTGGTAACCGAGAAGTACGTCGTACATAGTACATATACAATTCGGACTGCCTGTCCACACTCGAGTGGCTCGGAAATGAGTTTCGCGGCGTTAACCGCGATCTTGACCGCTGTACGAAAGCGCGGTATTACTACAATACTGTGGTAGACAGACGAGAATGACCAAACAACATGCCAAATTAACAAAACTCTAATCTACACGGTCTCCCGACTTTTACCAAGAGCGAAGAAATACTGTATTCATAGTAACGTTCTCGATTAAGAGAAAACGCATTTTGCAATTGATCCTGTTGATTGTAATTAATCTTGTTAATGTAATATAATTTTATATAATACAGTTTTATTTCTATACGAATAAGACGATTTAATGTTTGTCTTTTTACAAATTTAATACGCGATTATAATGATTTCTTGTTCATACATAAATCTATCATAGAGATAATATTTAGAAGATAATTTGCCACATGCGCAATTCCCCTCGAAATCGTTATTCATATAACGATTTGCAAATTTACGCAAACCATTCGACCGAGTTTATCGCCACCGATTTATCAATAAACCGCCTCGCTGCTCTATTTAAAGAGAATAGAAGCATACCAGTGCTTCGATTTCCCAGAACTTCTATTTAACGGGATATTACACTGCGTGCACGCGTGAAACAGCTAAGTTATCTTATTATGCATATAAGCCACAACGTATATAAAGTAGTATTTTGCTATCTGTGAGTAAACCTGAAATATGTTGGGAGCAGAGTACACGACTTGACGAAGAAAAGAGAGAAGATAACGCGTATACTACGGCTATCGCAATTTACATCGCGCATTTAACGTTAAATATACCAAAGTTGTCGGGATAAACGAACGTTTATCGTTGTGACCTCTCCCCCCCTTCCCTCCCCCGCCCCGAAAGAATATCCCACGGGATTTGTTAATGTTATGAATGGCACGATAAATTCTCTGTCACGATAACGGTTCGATGAATGCGATACCGTATATTTTAAAACGTTACAAATTCGTCTGGGGTATTTATGTTCTGTAATTCGTTTATTCTATATCGATCGAGAAATTATACTGGACATTATATTAAATTTTGTAATGGTACAAGATAGCAGGAGAATACCATAAATTATTATAAGTTTTTTTTAAAAGCACTTAATTACGTATACTTAATAACTTTCTGTAACAGCTGCTTTTTCAAAATGCACAGAATCAAATGCTTAGTACATTAGTATATAGAAATCTAAAGTTTTATTTTTAAAATTTCCAGTTTCCTTACATTTTTCTTTATTAAATAAAACAGTTAGATAAGTAGCGTATATTTGTTGTATAATGTATGTAGAATAATAACGATGGGACTGGTCGTAGCATGGACTAAAATAACAGGCATGCGATTATTGTCCCGCACGGAACAACTGTATCTGGTATCCGCCGTTCAAGTTCCTTGGAGGAATACTAACCGGGCTTAATGGTTACCTCAATAATAACGGTGGAAACGGGGACAGATCTCACAATAACTGTAATGGATCCAAACATCGCGTGAAATCTACTTCTACCAAAAACTAGATCGTAGATATATGATAAAATATATATTTTTTTTAACAAGCTTGTAAGTTTGATCTGATAATTTCGTAATACATCCTCAACATTATACATATTGTGCAATAATTGCAATATTTGCACAATTATATTTTTCCGTGTGCGCAATGTGGCCGTGAATATTTGCATGTAATTAAACACGGAAAGAACAGTTTTGCTGAATCCAGATCTGAAACTAATTTTTGTTCAATAATCAAAATAATTTTGTGCGAAAGTCAAAGTGATTGTTAGAATATCAAAACGTTTTATAGCGATGTTTATCAGCTTTAACATTTCAACAAATTATTTTGATGATTCAACAAAAAATTATTTTCAGATCTGTTTTTAGCAAAATTTTTAAATCTTTCAACAAAATCATTCTTTCCGTTACATCCAATGTATTACGATTATCACTAAAAGCATTTTTAAATATTCAACGAGATGTATGATATTTCATCTACTAGAACATTACTCATTGATATTATCGTGATGCATAATTGTGCGCGTAAACGAGTTTTTAACTGCAAACAAGTTTAACATTTCGTTTTATCGTATTAAAAACATTGCCGTAAAATACAATTTATTATTTCACATTTCATCAATTTTCTCTAATCTATTTTTAACTTATAAATTTGCATATTAATGCGATCAATTAAAATTCGAATTTCGAAATTCAACTAAATAATAACTGTTTAAATAATAATACAATTTATATTTTATAATCTTGAAAATCTGGGAATTTGTATTGCGATTGCCTTACATTTGTAAAAAGTCTTCCTCTATCGCGGATCACAATCTAGCGCTGTAACGCTACAATACGGTATCAGTGATATATACCGTCCATTTGCAGTTCGATCTAATCGTATTTCAATTCCTCCCATCGGATCGGCCAGAACGCCTGACGTAAGCTAGTGCGAAATGCAACTCGTAGCTACCATAAACTACGGGAAGAACAGAAAATCGAACGGTTACTCAGCCAATCGGATATTATTCGTCGAATGCCATTTCTGGCACGTAACCGCAATGTAACGATGTTCTTCTCTTTACAAAGCTTCATTATGACATACTATCATGCATAATTAATCAACGCCTATAATGTCTGATGCACGGGATAATCCTGCACTTAAAACGCAGATCGATTATCAGCCATTGCTGGTAGAGTTAAGGGAAAGGCCTTTAAGAGCGTATTTTAGTATAACAATAGCAAGAATTATTTTAATATATTTTAATATATCTTATTTGTATATATATATCATATATACATATATATATGTATATATATATTTTTTTAACATATGTATATCTATAGTACTGCAGTTACATAAATGTATGATCCTTTATTCTTTAATGGTAAATCGGATTACACAGTTGCGTTTAATAAAATTCCGTTAAAAGTTCTGCTTTTTTCCGTGTTACAGAATTTTCTCGCGACGTTTGCTCTAATCTTCCTAATAAAATATCCGTGCCCTATTTCCTGAAATTTTGACGATGCTCTTATACAGCTTCTCTTCTAATAGAATTGTCTTCCATAGCACGTGTCAGTTCGCCAGCTAGTACCGGAGCCAGGATAATAAACACCCATTACCGGGCAACTCACTCAATATTGCAGCTTACCGTGAGCAGCTCCCGGTGGATCGGTTACGTGGTGCGCGGAGCGCCTGTGATACAACGGCGCATTCGTTTCTAATAACGCGCGTCTAAATTACAACCGGCCTTCAAAATTCGGTATCGGACGCCCTGCACTTTGCGCCGATACAAGTCCGGTATTGCAGCGATATGGAATAGGATCAATGCGGCGTTTTGGGAGTCGTGTCGGGGATGAACGAGGGTTCTTAACATAAGCCGAGAGAAATCATGGTATTACGCGTTCCAAGCGCCGGCTTGTCCGAAGCTTAAGCTAGTCGCCAGGATGAGCGAGAAACTTTTAGCTTATACGAGCGAAACTAATGGTTGATCAATTATGGCACTTGAACACGGTGTTTTCTAAAGAAATGCGATATAATATTTCACTAGCGCCTTTATCTCCTAAAACGAAAAAATCGTTTACGTTACTTCTTTATTTAAAAAATCACATCTTTTCATTCTTGGTTTGTAAAATATTATTATTGTGTATTTATATCAATATTCATATTGATTTATATTTAGACGAATATTCTTTTCGACTTTATTTCAGCGAGATTGTCAGCGATGCAATTTTTCCTGCGACAGAATTATTGAGATTGTGTAGTTGCAATTATGTTTTTCTACGTTACAGCGTAACAATCGTTAACGATCTTGCGGCAATTAGGTTTTTTTCGGTAACTTCATGAATAATTCATGAGTGTCCTGTTGTAGTGAGCAGTTGTTTTATAGCATTACACTCGATGTGTGTATAGCAGGGGCTTAAATTAGTCATGGTAATGCAAATCACGGTTTTCACCGCAAATTTTTGAAAAATCTGTGACGCACACGGCACAGTGAAGCGAAAAGCGAGTAATTTAAAAAAATCATAAGATTAAATATCCGTCCAAAACTGTTCCACTATATCGCGATGATAATGCTACAAATGAGACGATCCTTAGGGTAATTCCGGTATAAATAGGCCGCACCTATTAAAAACTTTATTTATCAGGTATTATTAATTATGGTTCAGGTAAATGAACTATACCAGTAAAAACTTTAGACTGTCTACTACTATGAAAAAAATATTAGGAATCCAAAATATTTATTTTTTATATTAAAAAAAAATTCTTTAAACCTTTGCATTTTTGTCATATAAAAATATGGGTGGGTTATACGGCTACTCACGGGTGAAATAAATGACTCAAAAAATATACAATCTAAAGAGATAAGCACTTGTATTTTGCTATACTCTATCCTTTAAAATTCCTCTACACTTATGTACCACGAAATAATCATGAAGCATTTTATATTTCCTACAATAATCATTTTATGTAGATTATAACTTATGGTTGCGCTACTTATTATAGTGATAAATCAATTTAACTTATAATAATTTTACAAATATTAACAGTAAAAAACTGAAATCATAACACAATACTAATATAACATAAAGGTATGTAACAGTGGTTGCAAGAAAATTACTTTCACTTCTTCTATTTTTTCTGATTTCTGCGGTATAAATCCTCGCGCAGCATATATACCGGAATTACCCTATAATTAATTAATTCGTATGCTTTTCTCATCGTTCATTTATGCACGAAATTGCAGTTAGAAATTTTGCTTTTTCATTTCTGTCGCATGATATTTTACGTTCGTATAAGTTTCTGCGTGATATTTTCTACTCGACTACTCCTTGAATGGACGCGGAAATCATCCTACCGAGAATTCAGAATACGCAACCGGTGAGAGTACTGAGCGGAAGTACGAGATCCCTGGATTTCGGAGGCGCCAGTATGTAGATGTGTATATAACGGTAGGTACTACTTCGTAACTCGACCTGTTTAAGCAACATACATCTGCGAATGGAATTTAGATCGAATCGCGGAAAAGTTCACGATCCTGCAATCCACGCCCCAAGAGAATAATCTTGTTGATAAAATTCTTATCGTGCCTTTGGGAGCAGGGTGGCATTTTTGAAAACAAATTTTACAATTTGACGTAAATTTTACATTCATAATACAATATTGTTGCATAATAAAGACAGCAATCTTTTGAAAATTTACATCAAATTTTACAATTTGATGTAAATTTTACATTCATAATACGATATTGTTGCGTAACAATGACAGCAATCATTCAAATTTTTCAAAAGAACTTACAAAAACACTTTATAATAAAGATAGCTTTATAATCTGCACACGCGCACAGTATTACTTATATAGCGTAAATTTTATTTGCTAATATTAAGGAAATAATTCTTTAATATTATTCGCGGTATTACGATTCTAAAAGAATAAATACTTCGTGCATTGCTTTGTGCAACCGTGCTTGCTCTACAAAACCTACTAAATTCTGCAGAGGAAGACTAAAAACTCCGCAGAGAAAACACAATATTAAAATACTCGGCACGGAGGATCGAGGAGAAAAAGGAAACTATGCACAAAGGATTAAATCCAGCACAGGCGCGTTCAACGTGCGATTTTTATTCCTCATCGAGGGCGCCGCAGTTTTATTCTGAAGCGCACTCGCTTCGCAACTGAACATGTCTTGTACATCTCCGGAGCGAGAGAGCTCCGGCCGGTGGGTAGTTTATCACGAATCAATCGCTCGTATCCGGAGCGTAAAATGAATTTCCACTCGCGATCGTTAAATCCTTTCAGGATTACTGCATTTGGAGTTTGCTGTTTCTTGCGCGGAATTCTAGATACATCTACGAACAATCGACGTTACACGCATATAACGCACGGAATACACGCCGACTTGAGGCGTGTATCCGTATCTTTCCGAACAATCTGTATCCAAAAGGATTCAAGTGTGTATGCCCTTCCGTCTCTTTACTCATGTTCAATTATGTTAGAGGATGATAGGTGCAACGCCGATTGCTCGAATCGGTGGATACATAAGCCGCGGTGCGATTTAGATGCGCACGTGTATGTAACGAGCATGTACACGCGGTATTGTATACATAGACAACGCGCACGTACATGCAAGTGGGCAGCAAACAAACAGATTCGTTATAGCTATATCTGTACGGTTAAGTGCTCCCGCGTCCGATCGTGCAATTCTGGCAGGGAATTAAGCCACACAACACGCTGATCGCGATTGCATCCCCGGGAAATAAAAACTCCGATATAATTAGAGGTTTAATAAAAATAACAAACAAAAAAACAATTAGGTCAAAATTAAAAATAAATTTAGAAATCCCGTCATAAATTGCACTTTATAAATTATAATTACGATCAGTTCTATGCGCATACTATAGTCATATTGATTTATAATAAATTTTACACTATTATTCTGTGTTAAATAAACGAGAATATCAGTATTTATATAGCATTACTTCTGAGAACACTATTATATCGATTGAAAACTGAGTGCATCAGTGGATTCGTAAAATAATTAGAAGAGAAGCAATTATAAGGGGAGTCTCGAACGAAATCATCAGAGCCGCGTCATGGCGGCAATCGATTTAGGATCGCGCAGATGATCGCCAAAGAGATTTAATCCGCCCGCTCGCAAGATTTAATTATCGCGATCGTGGATAATTTGCACTCTGGAATAATAAGGTTCGAGGTTTCTCATTACCAGAAGGCGCGAGGGCTCGCTTCGAGTCTCGTTAAGGCCTTTAAAAAGAACGGGACGGCGGAAAACTTCGAAGATCTCTCCTCGAGGGGTGAGTTCGCTGTCTGCCACCCACCCGGTCGGTCGTCCCGCACCACCTCGTTATGGTATTATGAGGCGAACGCAGCTGAGCATGAAGCGGGCGACGAGGAAAAAAAAAAGAGAAACGGGAAGAAGAAAAGAAATGGGAGGAGGGGGAGGTGGAAAAGCCCTTAACCGGAGCGTCCTACGATTTAAGTGCCGCGGCGCGGTACAAAACGCGCGAAATAAAGATTTTTATCGTGTCCGCCTTTCCCCCGCAGACGTCGAACTTTATAAAGGATCCTGTAATTTCCGCGAGATTTTCCGTTAACGCGTCTCCCGGCGCACCCGACTATTCATACGGTCTTTATTAATCCTTTCTTTCCGACACCGAGAGATATCCATTAGCTATTCTGTGAGATGACGCGATTTATACTCTTTATGCTACTGATGAGCCTTTGAGGCGCTTCTCCTGCTCGTCGCTCCTGATGCTGTTAAAGCGATTAGTTGATATGTATTTTAGTATTAATCAGTACAGGTCGCCTCACGACTTGCTGCGCGCTATTTCATACATAAATTTGTAGAGAGAATAATGTGGTACAGGCATTTCCCTAATAAATATTTCATTTAACACTCCAATTTACCGAACTGATAACTTATCTCGTTTCGAGACTCGTTTACGAGAAAAGATAATGTCGGTCTATAAGACGGTGTCTTGTTCCCGACAGTGGTTTCGTCACAGACGATGAAAAATTGTGTTTATCGAGGCGCTGTTTGCTTTTTGCTGTACACCTCGCACGTAGATAGTTCAAACATTCGAAGTGTCACGGAATATTTGAATTTGAAATGAGTTCTTCCACGGACAACTTCGGAAGCTCCTGGTATATGCACGGGTAGTATACTCAGATATACTGGAAAAATCTCATACAGCGTGGAGTGTGCTTTAAAAATAAAAAGAAGATTTCTGAAGTTTCGATATGCAAACGATGCGCATTAAATATCATGGAGTTACGAGACACTTCCTTATAAGGTACTTTTCAAAGAAATAAGTTTGAAGTCTCCGTGTTGCACAGTATAACGTGTACTTCAGCAATTTTCAATTAAAAACCGTAAAAGTTTACGCGCATTTACGTTTTTCACATTCGAGAATTGAACTCCATTAGAAACATGTTGTCGAAAGTCCACGAGTCTGAAACCTTTGAATTGATTCCGACCGAGTTATCGGTTTTCCAAGAGAGAAAATCCACTATCCCGAGATCTCGGCGATTTCGAGCTACAACGATCTCATTTAATCACCCTCTTTAGAATCACATTAAGCGCGATTAAATGTACAATCCTGCGAACACGCGTCGAGAAAAGATCGAGACAAAAAGATTAATTGCAGTACGTAAAGAGTGGGATTGCTACAAACCGACATGTAAATTTTTTAAACGAGTTTAACAACAGATTATTTCCCGAGCTATTTGCTAAATTGGCTCAATAGCTCCAATAACTTGAGTATTTTACTTTGAACATCCAGTATACGTGTATTAGAGTATGCAGTCGAACAGATTTCGTGCGATAGCTAAATTCGATCAACGTGTGAAATATGAATGCGTAAATTCCTGCGAGAGCGAGCAAAGGTTAACAGTCTAACGCTGAAAGAAGTTAACGAGATCGCGGAACTCATTTCACAAGCCAAGAAACGCGCGCGTGATCGGAATCTCGATGCACTCTCGATGCGAGCACATGGCATTCACCGTTCCCGATTGCGTTCTCTGAGATCCTAATAAGGAAACGCGGGTTAAGCCGGAAGACTTTACGTGCCCCGCGCGAGGATTTACATTCGCGGCAGTTTCAATAAACGACAAAAAGGGAATGCCGTCGTGCTCGCTGCCAGGAGGCAAACACGGCGATCGTCTCACAATCGCTTTCCAAGGACGGAGCACTTCCGTTTACACCGGAAATAAACGCCCACGGCGAGGGATACACTTCGATAATTTGCATGCGCAGCTTCGCCAAGTGCCCGAATAACACGGAGACGCCGCCGCCAAAGGTCCCCTGCACGTTATTCCGAGGTATATGTAAGCTTGAACTTACCCGAGGTACGGGCGCGTGGCCCGACTCGAGCCCGCGGGGCAAAGCAAATAATTACACGGACTGGTGAAACGTCAGGCATGACGGATCGCTAAGAAACCACGTCGGACCTGTGCCAGCGGTGGCTACCGGTAGTGTGATAAGCAATGGTGAACCCGATAATTAGTGCGCGGAAGTTTGACCATTGTTATGCGAGTCTGAGTCACGCGACCTACTGTAGCAGTTAAGTTAGCTATCAATGATAATCTTGATTCGGTATTTGGAATTGGGTTGAAGTCGATAAACCTTCAAGTGGCAATGTTAGAAAGGAAGGTTTACGGGTAAACCCTGCAACGACCGGATCCTTTCCGGTCTATGTGTAGCACAAAAATCTACAGCAAAATTATACCAATCTTAAATCATCGAGAGTCTCGGTTTTGCTGCTGCTGTTATCAAAAGTTTTCCTCGGAAAACTTTCCTTTGTTCAGTTTACACCAACTAACCGAATAACACTTCAAGCGTAAGAGACGAGAACTTACAAGTACTACTAATTGCTTTTAATGATGTTTATTTGTTTGTTTGTTTTTCAATTCTCGACGACTATGGCCATTAAACTGTAGGTCTGTGGTTTCAGGCTCTTTACATTCCGCGCGTAATTAAAGAGCGCAGTTAAATGATATACAAATACACCCGTTTGCAGATATATAATTATATCCTTATAAAAACGATAAATTGTCATTTGCTTGCCATAAATATAACAAATTATCCATTATGTAAATAGAGCTGAATTTTTAATATTTCAACTATACATATGCTACATAAAGTTTTGTTTACATCTTTTCTTACAAAATGCAATATATACTAATAACAAACAGAAAGGAAATCCTAAAATTTATATATATATATATGTCATAACAGTTAATATCTTCATATTTTTCGCGCGAGAAATGTCAACTCCCAGAAGCATTCGAGCACACTAGTAAATGACGCGTCTCTATCGCATGCGTTCCAGCAGCCGATTTCTCGCTCTCCCGATGCTATATAACGAGAGTGACAAACGAGGCTATTGGAAGCACTCGTCGTATTTCGTATGACTGCGTCGTGTCTAAATATATTCAGCAGTTCGCGCGTTCTTCGCCGGTGGCGAAGAGACGGAACAGACGCGCGCGAATGCATGCAAATGTATCGCCCGGCATACATCTCGAGTGAGTAGCGTGTGGACACTATAGATAACAGCAAAATTACTGTGATTGTGATATAAGAACTGACAAGTGTGAGATCGAATTTCGGATGTGGAAATTCATTAACGTTTGTTTATTCGTTTATTATATTTATTATATTTATTATTTAGTCGAAAATTCGATAAATTCGTTGTCTAATTAAAAAAACAATTCTTTGTATATTGCAATATAAATGAACATATTCAAGAACCTATCGTCAAATTCTAAAGATAAACTTTTTGATAAATATAAATAAATAACAATGCATGATATACGCATGCTTTCAGCTAAGTTTATTACAATAAATTACAATCAAAGAATTTCAATTTTCATTCTGTAATTCATAGGAAAATAAATATTTTTAAATATCATGATCTTTTCTCGGAAATAGTGAAAAGAATTACAAATACCTGATCTGTAAGTAATCGTTAGAGAGATCGTAAAAATAACACCGTGTTATAAAATCCTGACGTGTAACGAAATCATCATTCTCTTTTTCCTTTTTGAGGTCTATCAAATTACGATAGCGCGGTCGAATGCAAGTAAAAATACCGTTTGCCTGTTGCTGGCAGATTGTTTAAATTTTGAATGATAAAAGAACTCCGGAATTACCAAACTTTTTTTCATCGAAAACGAGATTTACAGTTTGAAAATGAATACTTGAGCGAAGAAAGGAATTAAAACATAACTGGGAAAATTTTCATTAAATTTGGGATCTTGCTACAGTATGTATTGAACATTTGTACTGTCACGTGTATTAAAAAATTGTTATATTATTATACATTTGTACATTCTTTAAATTCCTTCAAACTATTTATTTTTATTATTCTTGTTAAAATACATTTAATTGCAGCATAGTTTATGTTTTGCCGCATTTCTTTTCTCATTAGTGAAAATCCGCCAATTAACATATTTCAAATGAAAATACGTTGTTAATGAGTATTCTCATTCAATACTATTTACTCGTCTGTTTCATGCGCGATTCAGCTCGTGCGCAAGTAAACACGTTTCACAGACCTCTAACGAAGAACACGAGCCAGGTTGTGTACTTAACTGATTAACAGAGTCGAGCTTGTAAAGTGCGCTTAAAGCCGAACACACGTCTTTCATCTTACAGAGTGTAAAGCTGCCCTCGTTCCTTACTATTACCACTACTAACCTTATCACTGCTATATGTTGCTCCTTTCGTCCATTACAATTGCAGCCAAGTAATTTAATTATTACTGTCGCGTTAATGTTAATTTCACAATTATAATGTCTTCTCTAGAATTTCTAGACTTAAAAGAAATGGTAATTACATAATTATGTATTGTTTATTATTGTCACACAAATATATCCTAATATTAAGCAGACTCGTTTTTATTTACTATCCTATAGTAGCAAAGCTACAAGAATAATTATAAAATTGCATGTTTATAATAGTATAATCTTCGACAGTTGCATTATCTTATATCTACTTACAATGCAAGTATGTGTAGTTGTTAGCTGTTTATGATCGCGCGCATATTACTGTCAACATCTTCGCTCGTCACGCTACTTTATAGATATATCACGAACGTGTAGTTATGTACGTTAAGAGGAAAAGAGAAAGAGACTGCAGTCACGCGACGTTATAGAAAAATAGCAAAGTAGTGTAATCATCGTGTGGCAATATTCGGCTTAAAAATAATAATTTGAAATATTTATTGTATATAATAAAATGCTTTTTCAACTTCATAAAAATAATATACGCCTGATAAACAAATTTTACGATAAAATCAAGTAGGTACATACACGGAAAGAACGATTTTGCTGAAAGAATAAAAATTTTACTGGATACAGATCCGAACAAAAATTTTGTTGAAACATCAAAATAATTTTATTAAAACTTCAAATGGTGAGCATTGCTGTTTTGATATTCTAGCAACCAATTTGAATTTCCAACAAAATTATTTTTATGGTCTAACAAAATTATTTTCAGATCTGTATTTAGTAAAATTTAATGTTTAGATTCCAGCAAAATCATTCTTTCCGTGTACGTAAGCGACAAACTTTGCTATTCATTACTCCACAAACTATACTTTTGTGTTACTTCACTATAAAATATTGTTTGCAAGAGATTTGATTAATGTGAACAACAATTCGTTGGTTTAGCATGCAATAATGATCATGTTCTACCCGCGAGTTAGGTACTCCGGGACTGACGTTATATTCGAAAGCATCATTAATATGTCAGCAGTATGTACACATATACACAAAGCTCCAGCGCAGGAGAAACTATTACGCCTGTCACAATCAACGTTCAACGAGGAGGCAACGGTCGGCAACGACGAGTTAGTCGATTGCATCTTTTATAACAAGCCCGGCATTATGGCGATGCTGTAATGATCATTAATTCGTTTACAATCTGAAACACCTGCTAATATTTGAGCTTCGAAGACTCAACGTGCGTGGAAAACGGGGGAACCGCGAGTTGGCAACTCGGTTAAGGTAAGCAGTTGAAACGCGTCAAATTAGTTTTTACAGAAAATTGTCCCCCTCCAGATCGAAATACCGATATTACACGATACTCGGTTTTCGGTATCGCGTAACATCGCGAATGTAACATAATAAAGCGTAAACGGAATGAAGCGTATAGAGTAGTGCCCCTATTATGTTTAATTTATCAAATTAGCAATTTTAGAAATGCATCAAGCATAAAATTTTATCATTTGACTTTATACAAATTTTTACCCTATTTGTCATTTTTATATCTAAGCATAAGATTATTGGTTTTGATATATATTTACAATAAACAATAGTTATATTATAGGCCCAATAAAAAATGTTGTAATTTCATGTTGAATTATCGCCAGATATAGATTTGTCTGATAATAATATGAATTATGTACGAATGCTTTCGTTTACACTCGTGTCTGCTTCATTTCTATTCGCCTGCAATCCATTGCAGCAATCGTAGAATAAAATGAAAAAGAAATGAACACAAAAGAATGCTTAATTCTGCTCGAGGTAATCTCTTCCTGTTGTCCGATCCGATCGCCGTCACGCGGCGTTTACCACTGATCTCGTTAAAACTTGAAGTCAACGCCGAACGTCCCGCGCAAGCAGAATCCCGTATCGGTTTTTCCCTGCCAACGGCCTGGCGAACGAATGCGATAAATTTTTCACGTCCGCGAAACATGGAAATGAGCCGTTCTCGCGCGATAGCGCAATAATAAAGACAGAAGGTTATCTTCGAGACTTTAACAAACGTTCAATCAGAGGTGGTTTGCGTGTCCTGAATTTCTTTCAATGGAGCTCTTTCCGTGTCGCGCGACGAACCGCTTGCACAATGAAATGTACTAAAAATATGTATTCCATAAAAAGGATATAAAAAAGTTTTACAAGATACGAACAGCGAAATGACTGTCATAACGCGCTGCTTTATGTGCAGTAATACTAAATAGTTCAGCCTTGATCACAAACCGACACCTCGTAATATCGATCTACTTTTTATAACGTACAACATCGAAGCGGTGTAAAAAAAAATCGCGCGCATTTAAAAAAAAAAATTGGAAAAACAAGCGGCGAGAGTAAACTCTATGTCATACACGTTACTGTTTATTTCCATATTTTTATCTAGTTTTATCTTTCTGATAAAAATTTTCATAAATTTTTATGCTTTATTTTACGCGGAATTTACATAGAAAATATTGTTATTTGATCTTGGATGAGATGATAAAAAGTTACGTGTACACGATATTTCGGAGTTTCCAGTGTCCCTGCCTATATATTTCGAGATTGTACTTACAAACATGTCGTTGACAGGACTGACGCGCACTTCCCGTTGACGTAAAGCGCGAAGATAGCGAGACAGACAGATAAGGAGAGCGAAGAAAGATGAGGCGCTCACGTAATACCGACCCGGCGTCAATGCTCGACATGATCAATCGCCCCCACGTACCGAGTGGAAAACGTGATCCAGGAACAATATTGCGGCGGTGTTCCTACTTCGACCTCGCAATTTCCACCCCTCGGTGGTGGTGCTCATCGCTCGCCCATACCCACCCCGGATTCGTCCCTCCCGGAAGAATTCAGCGCGCCGCGCCGCTCCGTTCCGTTGAGATGAAATCCTTATGAAAAATCACCGGTAAAACTTATGCCTCCCACCGTCTCCTTAGCAAACCGAGGAAACCCGAGAGATAACTTCGAGTCGTGGATCTCGCGGTTCTGATGGCGTAACGAACTTGCTGGCTATACGATAAAGAAAAAAGAAGATAGAGAGAAAAGAGAAAGAGAAGGAAAATTAGAATAATTATTCATAATAATTTTCTTCATATCATGAAATAATATAATTAATACTGCCTATAATGCATGATGAATGTAATAGATACTATTATACCTAGAGACACACTTACTTATACTTTCAGACTGCAATTAAGATAAATAATAAGCATATAAATAGATTAATATTATAGCCTAATAGAATCCCAATAAAATAATCGCGATTATAATTTCTTATGAATATACGGGAAATAAGCTCGCTAACGTTTATAATAACTTTTTCGAGACTATTTACGTGTGTTTGATCGCGGATATAATCGTTCCATACAGACCTAGAAGCAAAATTGTATTTCAAATTTCACAATTTAGTTGGCCCCTGCATTTGGCACTGATTTTCAACCGATGGTTGAATACACCGTAGCAAACAGATATTTTTCGTGCTTTTTCCTTTGCCTTCACAGTAGAACGAGCTTCACTTTCGCGCGCGTTGCATGACTTTACGCTTCTCGTCACTCTTTCATTCTCACCGTTGTTGCCGTTGTTGGCTTTTGTCGATCTCTCGTCTGGCTCGATAATCTACCGGTGCCGTCGCTCAATTATGCATTCAATCTCTCTCGTCATCGGTAGTCAACTTGACAATGTTCCATGTTCTACCACGTACATATATATCGATGGTTACCAGGCGTATAATCATTTATAAACTAACGTACAGTACGATAGGTCACTTACATGTATAGACCGTGCGTCATCAACCGTGGTAATTTGAACAAGTCAGTGCATTAATACGATTTGCTTGTTTGGCAGAGATTGAATTAATTTACGGGAAAGCATGAGCACCAATAGGTGAAGAGCTAATTCGAGATTTGTAAACGTAACCGTCATCAATTATTTCTATCCCATAAAAATATGTCGGCAATGTAAACAGATTGAGAGAGAATTGTTTTCCGCGGGATCTTCATCTGAATCGACATTCCGTATGGAGGCGGGGTCGAGCGAAAAGGTCCTTCGGCTTCATGCAGGTCCATTCGGAATAAGGGGGTGCGAGCGAGTGTAAGGTAGTCGAGGCATGACGAGTTTTAAATTTCCCTCGTCGTTCCGCGGTCGGGTATCAGCTGGAGGGTCGTAATGCCGGCAAAAATCCAATATCGCATTCAATAAGCCGCGCCACGCGAAAGAGATTCAGCCGCCTCCGATCCCTCGAGCCGCACGACGAAACCACGAAGAGCATCTTACGACGCCTTTCCATCCCTGATGACTCTTCCTAGTCCGGAAAGATTTTTCCTTGTCCTTTATGAATTGACTGGGTTATTTTGCTGGCAAAATGGCTCATCGAGCATCGGGGGGGGGCTTCGGTGTCGCACGATGGACGATTTTATTTCACCGGAAACGAACGACGATGACGACGTACGTAGTCGTACGCGTAACGGAAATAACGCGGAAACCACAAACAATGGTGAAGGGAAATTGAGAAGAGAATTGAAGAGGCGATCGCCGTTCGTGGCTCGACATTTCTGGAAACGATTTATCGGAAATGTTTTTTTCTGGGAAAAAAAAATAGAGTTTTGACATAGTGACCAAACGTGGAATTTGTCATGAATAATCAATCGACGAAGAATCTTTTTTTTTTTAATTTAAATATCGGAGATAATAATAAAAATTGCCAATCTTTCTGTGTTGCTGTAGAAAAAATTATCAAAAAAGAATTTTATTTCGTTCATCTACACTTTTCTTTTCTACTTTCATACTGTTCTACTCCACTTCTTTCTAAAATATTATTTCATTGCTTTATAATTATACAGTTTTATCTTTTGAATAAATGCAGAATGTGCTAGGTTGAAAAACTCGAATTATTCTAAAACACGGCGCGGACACTGAAAATACGTCTCTGTCAATCCGTCGCGGATCAGATAAATTTACGGGTAGAGAAGATCAACCGGTTGTAAACCGACTGCACACGCACGTCGTTTGCACGTTAGCTCATGTCCATTTGCGAAGTTTAAAGGGCCCCATCCCGATAGCGGTACAGTAATAGGGCAGCAAAACCAGAATCGAGAACACTGCGATGTTTGGTGGTTAACCATCATCAGGATAGCCATGGGCGATCACCGACAGTCATATATAGCTTCGTAATTATTTTATAATTGCTATGATAAATTCAGATAATTAAATGCCTATATTGTGTGTTCATATGTGCAACATATGTGATGTCATATGTAGAAATATTGCGAAGGCATTTGCGTTCAGTAAACTGATACAGTCAAGTGAAATGTATACAGAAATTTCGTCCTTTTTCATTGATTTACTACTATGATGCTCTAGTTTCATTAAAAAAAGACATTTTAAAAATATTTGTGTTAATCAACTTTGGAAAGAGCAATTACAAGAGAATTTATATATATATATATATATATATATATATATATATATATATTTGGTAAACTAGTACCATTTTATTGCAATTTCAACAATAATTGCGGAATACAGGTAAAACTATATAGCAAATAACGTACATGCTGAGTTAAAAAGTCGTTACTTCCATCCAATAACGCGTAGAAATGCCGGATAGTTTTCAACGAGGTCGTCTTAGCGTGTTATGGTACAAAGTCACTTAAGAGTTGGAATTACGTTCAGATCTCTATACTTGAGACGGGGCTCCCGGCTGTTATCTTACAAGAGAGGTACGTCTTATTCCTGGTTATCGATCGAGAAACCATTACTCATCTACGTTGTCGATGGCAAGAGAAAAAAAGACGCGAGAGAGAGAGAGAGAGAGAGAGAGAGAGAGAGAGAGAAAGGAGCCGCGAAGATATAACCCGAGGCTTCATCCGTGGAGGCAAGAAGAAAGGCGTTCCATCCCGTGTTCGTAACCGTGTAGGTACTACCACGCGAAGTATTGTGTCTCGTCAATGAAATCGATTCGATTTGATTTTCCCGTGCAACGGCAGCGTGACTCCCTCTTGCTTCGTCGGCCATGAATGAAGGAGCAGCTCGCTCGCTCGCTCGCGCTTTGTCATATTTTACGCGCCCGTGCCCCCGTGACTTCGCTTCACCGAGTCCCGATGCCAAGAATACAGAAGCAAAAAAGTCAAAATGAAATTTCAGCACGCCCAAGCGAGCGGTACAAAGGGTTCATTGTGCGTCATACGCGTGCCCCGCTGCACTGCATGCGCATCGGTGCGGAAACTGTGTTAAGGGAGAAAAAGTTATCTTCGGTTCTTGAGAAAGCGGCGGCAGGAGATTTGAAATATCGACTATGCCGCCACCCACGAAGTGTTTGTTTGAGATATCGACTGCGTTTGGCGCGCGCAAATATCCGCACACGGTTTTGTATTTTCAATTTCGTTTCCTTGCGCTATTCGTGCGCATTACGTTTTACTTTTTCATGGAATTTGAAAAAGAGAACAAAGTAATGCGAGCATTCATTTTCTGAAATGGGAGTAAGTGCATTTGGTTGTTTCGATATATATAACTTAAATTTTTATATACGAAGAAAATACGTATCCCTTTGCAAGAAACAATCTATATTAATTTGGTTTTCTCTCTCCGTTCGGTGTTACAGGAAAGGTCCTGTCACGGACACCAACACGAAATGTTTGTGCCTGAGAATTTATGCACTAAACAGACCGAATACCGGAGCTCAAATAACAAATACGCCTCACGTGTATTTGATGGAAGCTACTGCTTTAATATACTAATGTTTGAGACACGCCTCTCCATTAGATATAGGTGCATCAATGTCGGGCATAACATGTTATACATGCAGTGTCTGATGACAGAATGATGCATATACACACATGTCTTACGTAAATACCGGTAATCGATTTCCATCGAAACGCTTAAAGCGAATGTATTTTCATAAAGTCGTGTATTAGAACGTAAACATTTCCTTCGCCATATGACGCCGCTCGATGCCGCTCGGTGCGTTTCTACCGAGTTTCAGAAATTTGGCTTGCTGCTCTCCTTTTATTTTTGCCTTTGCGGGGTTACGAGAGAGGTAATGGACGGCAAAAGATGAGGTAGCCATGGCGAAATAAGGCAATTACTATATGCATTCGGCGCCCGGCAGCAGCAGCGGCGGCTGTGTCCTAAACGAGAGACATTGAAAAAGGGGATGCGCTCTCGGGAATGTACGGTGGTGTACTCGAAGTTACTTGATTTCATCAGTCGCAGTGTCCTCCTTTTGAGCAAGAAATTTCAGGTGGCACGTCTCGCGCGTTAAATTGACAGTATTCAAGAATTAGACCGTTAATTGACGCTTTTGAAGTACACAAGAAATTTCTTTTTTCATTATAAAATTAATATTAATATTAATAGCTCACACTAACTGCACTTGTACTACCTTTCTCAGATTAAATGCCATATTTTTCTTATCACATATGTAACGCGTAATCAAAAATCGGTCGCCCGTGAGGCGGCATACTGATGCGATAGCATATACAAGACTAGACTGTAGGTAGCAATAAATGGTCGCCGGATGCTACCGGCATTTCTCTTTATTTCAGCATCAGCGATCAGCCAATGGCGAGCATCGTGAAGAATTGTGTCAGCTTGCCCAGAGTTAAAACGGCGCTTCCAGATGCGGAAACTCGTTTGGAGAAGAAGCGATGTTTCGTTCCGCGACTGACCACGGACGTAAGAAATAAATGACGATTTCTTTTGCGATATGATTTAGAAAAATATTCACTTCAAAACTGTTAGGATGTATATGTAAAAATAATCGTTGCTTGTTGGAAAACTCCAACTGCCAACAAAATTTTTTAAATATAAAATTTCTGTCAAAAACAAAAACCGTAGCCGATTACCTGTGCGACTATTGTGTAGGCAACATTTCTAATATTTGAAAGGTAAAGAAGATATATCGCATTTGAAAGACTGCGAATCATAACGTGCTAAATCCAAGAAATTTATCAGCCGAGTTAAAACAGACCGTAAATCTTCGCAAAATCTTTAAAATTGTTTAATATAAAAAGCTTATATGAAAGATAAGATCAGAGATATAAGATGTAAGATCTACAAATTTAAGATATTATGTAAATTAATATGTAATATATAGTAAACAATAATTATATAGCCATGAATACTTTTATGTACAATTAAATGTAATATATATTCGTCTTCATCCTATAAGGCTTTCAATTTATGTTCGCGATAGAACAAACTTTTCTATGTTTCCCTTTGACAAAGAATAACGAACAGCGAGATAAATGGAAGCGATCCGCGTATTTCATACGGAGAGACGTGATCGTACTATGTAATTGAAGCGACAGTCAAAATACAGAAATATACGCGGCAAGCTGAATACTGTGAGGGGAGGAAAATGAAGGGAAATATACGAAGTCACGGATGGTTACTGTATTAATTTTATTTAGTGGACTGTAAGAATCTGTCAGCCAACTGTGAAAGCGTTAAATTCGAATATATTTTCTAAACGTTTCTCGTCGTTGCGATACAACAAAGTGTAACAGTTTTTTCGCTGAAAGCTGAGTGTAGTGAAAATGTTGGAAAGTGATCAGACAATTCATATAACGAGAGCATTGTTTAATTATCTATCTATTCGAGCGTCGCTTAATACATCAAAGTTACTTTTTTCACTTTGCAATTAACAGACGCGTTGAAATCAGCTGCAGATTAAAGCTTTTCCGACGCGCTAATGTTATTTGCTAATTAAAAGAAAGTGATACATATTGACAAAATTAGTACTTCATGACTACAAATGTCGACAGCGGCACCCCGGACTGTCCCACGGCATTACAATCAAAATTTATCACGCGGTAAAACGGCGACGCGGCAAAAATCGTCCTCGCCTTTTTTCCATCACGCTTCTCACGTGACACCGCAACTCGAGCGCACGATAATTATCGCGGCGGCGGCGGCGGCGGCGGCGGTGGCGGCAGCGGCGGCGGTGGCCACTCGCGCTCGCGTTCACGCTCGCGCGCAACACGTCGAGCGAAATCAATTAACGGGGATGGGCGGTGACCGAGACCATCGATCGATAGTACAAGCCGCGAGATCGATGTATCGCGTGTCGCGATCGAGTAATTAATGACTCACGGCAACGCGATTAAAGCTCCCGCGTCCCACAGTCACCGTGAATTACGGATGTTCGGTGCGACTTCGCGGGGATGGAAAAAGCAGCGGTATCCCGGGAGGAGGGGGGGAGGAGGGGATGAAACTCTTATTATAGAACGGCACATGTCACATCGCTGCAAATAAAATCTGCGAACTGTATTGCGGCTCTAGTCTTTACATGTGGAAAAACGGATATTGTAGATAAAAAAAAAAGATGAGCATTAAATTAATAAAAAATAAATTCTGCTGTTCAAAGTCCATAAACAATGTGATTACTTAAAATAAATTGCTTGAGAATAGATACGAAATATAATCGTTAATTATTCATTTAGCATATAATATATAGTTTATTATTTTGTAAACAATTATTCTCTTTTGTTGAACAAGAAAGATATTATCTAATTGCAGACGAAAAGAACAATAAAATTCAGTTGTGTGCCATCGCGAACCGTTGTAATTCGCAAATGAGGCTTTAGAAGCTGCGTAATCTCAACTATATGTCTTGAATAAAAGAAATACGTCCCGGCGTCGCTGGAAAAGGGGTAGATACCATCCCTTCGTGGTGTCTATCAGAAACGAGCATGGTCGGCTTACCGCCCTTCGTATTACCGCTCTTACACCGTAAAAGCGGTTAACTTCCGTCGCTCTTTTCTTCCCCCGCTTTATCTGCAAGGCAGTTCCCGCAAAAATACGGACAGTTTCGCGCGATTTCGCGAAATGTCTCGCGTTGAAATCCCGTCATCTTCATTAAAACGATCTTTCCCTTTTAATGCGCGGCTCCGCCGTTCGCTTTCAATTTAAATTCTATTACTCGGCGACTTATTCGTGAAGGTAGGATTGCTAAGCTTGCGAGAGAGTTCCTTTTACTTTCCATATTTAATGTAACGTGACGGGAAGTGTTTGAGAATAAAAATTTATTCCAAATTAAATTACCTATTCTAAGAAATTCTGTTCCCTTCTCCTCAAAGTACCTCTAACGTATTCTTTAGCGATTATCATATTTGCAATAACGGACGTTACGGACGTATATATAAAATTAAATCTATCTCACAACTTTATAATACGCTCTGACAATTCTATTATAACAGAAAATAGTTTGTTAATCAAATAAATCAAATCCAAGCTAATCTCATCGCATTAAAAGACTCGGCAAAAGTATTTCAAAACAGCTGTACGCGTCGCTGATGTCTTCATTTCCTATACTAACAACGTTAAAGTCGCACGGCAAACTGCGAATTAATAATATTATAACGAGAGATAAAACTAACTTCGGTTTGCTCGCTATTCGTCAGAGAAAGAAGTATATGTAACGCAAAACTCATTAACTTCGGGGGTCGTTATAATTCGCTATTTAAAGTTCTACAAATGTGATGAGATATTCTATTGTTGCTTTATTATTATATGTTTGTTAACTTTAATTATTATTTTTTTGCGAATCGCGCAATAATTTAATTTAGCAAATATATCAACAATTTAACTTAAATTAACTTTAATTTCAACTTCCTTTTATATTTCATTCTTTTTGTATTTAACGCATCGCCTCTTGATTTTCATTATAATAGTTTATCACGCCGGCATGGTATATTTGTTTTATAAATAGATCGTGATTACATTCATCAACATGTCAATGTAACGAAATAAAACAATAGAAAATATAGAATAACGCCAAATTTGTTTCTCGCAATTTTCAGATTATTTTGCAATTTAGTGCAATTGTTTCGCAGTTTATATTCGGTTTGGAAATACCTTTCACGAATATTCACATCAGAACTTCGTATTGGTTAGCATGATTACAAATGTTTGAAATTGTTTATTGCACTAAAAATATTTGCACTAATATATTGAAGTCGTGCAATTAAACAGCGATATCGCACAATCGATCACACATTCGTCAGCACGGTCCTACCAATAGTGTACCTTTTGTTGAAACTATAATATATTCGATCGGAAAAGTCATCGGGGCCCGTCGCGCCTTATGCTTTTGTATGTGCGCATTCAAAAGATCCCTCCGGACGCCCTTTTTATTCCGCGCAATCTTACGGGTTCACTAGGCAAGTGGAACGAGCTGTCTTCAATTTCTTGAAATTCAAGAATCTCGAACAAATGCGAGCACACGTAGCAACCGTAGAGAATTCTAAATAAAGGTAGCACAGACGTTGCATCAGACCATCGTATCGCGCTCGAGAGATCGAGATAGTGCCAGTCCTTTCCTCTTAGAAAGATTCTAGTAAAAGGCAAGCTCGTATCTATTGCAGATCAAAAAAGAACATCAAGGATGCATTTAAGTTACACGTCTTGAATAAGCAAGTGTAGGAAAAGGTCCAATTTTATAAGCTTTGTATAACCTTTCTTATATTATATATATATATATATATACAACTTTACAGGATTACCTTGATGTACCGAAAGCTTTGTTCTATTTCATATTTATCTCCATAAATTTCTCATTATAATAAATAAAATTTGATTCGTCGTGATATAAAATGTATGACTTGTAGATATTCCTCTTATTTGCAAGAAGCAAGAATAAGGTCGAAGACTTTCCTGTGCGTTCATTTCTCTTAATCTTACGGCGGCGTTAATGGAATTCCACAGTGAGTATTATTTGATCGCTCGCTACTTCTTTTCCGCGAGAAACTTAATATACGGTACAATCAAGCAAATAATCTTTACTTTCTATCGATCCTTATATTCAGAACACCTGGATGGAGTGTCGATTTAATGGCTATCGCACACCGCTCGTTCCCATTCCTCGATTGCTCCCAATTTGAATTTCACGCAAGTGAATGCCGTATCATCATCTCTGGCCGGATCTCTCGTTTCACGTACGCGAAACGCGCTTTTGGCGCGCGTATACGTGTGTCTCGCATGACACGTCCGTGCGGAATCCGGGGGGCTTCTTCGGGGGCGCAACGTCGTGACCCTGAAGTGGGTCGTCCGCGACCCTGAATCGGAATCGAGAACGAAAGTGATGCCCCGTCGGCTCGAGCCTTAAGCTCGTTTCACGCCTCCGCTATCGCGCCGTAGTGTCGCAGTTGCGCAATCACGACCACGAAAGCATGCGCGGATAGAATATTCATAGAGCTATCAAACCCGTGCGGGAGAAACAGAGAAAGCGGACCGTGACACGTGCTCGAAAAACCTCACGCCGAAATAGATTGATTAAACCGGTATTCTTTTTCACATTTCGTTGAGCCGCTCGATCTACGGTTATATCTACAAAACGACCTTGATTGATGAAAACAAAAAACAAGAGAGCTCGTCTACAGTTTTGGTAGCCCAATGTTCATATTATAGGTGAGGCTTGAGGATCAATGGGTAGTAGTACCAATTTTTTGTAAAGACTCCACTCGTGATGTGGAGAGAAATTCCAATGGGATTTACGGTTATAGCGAATGGGTGTTAAAGCCACAAAAAAAGAAAGGTTGTTATTGCGGAATTTATATCTAACGACGAAACTATAATCGGCATGTTGAAATAATCGATAAATTTACGAAGGAGAGTTAATATTATGCGTAGTTTGCGTTCTGTTTGAATGTCGTAAAATATACCTGCTTTAGGATCCAATGAGTTATATTCAAATCATGTTTGTTTTTTAAATATTCAGAACCGAGACGTCCAGGAATTTGCGTTGGTCATCATTTCGATCAGTAACGAGCAATAACAGTGAGATGACTAAAGTTCTGAAGACGAGTAATTTTACATCAATCAATTCGTGTGCGTACCGAATCGAAGAAAGTACCGTAAATACATTAGAGAAAGAGTAGAAACCGCGAATAACGTTCGCGATCACATCCGCGTCGTTATAGCGTATATACTCTCATGGAATCATTCTCGTACATAGTGCTATATAGGAAGGAAAGTAAATCGTTGTCGCGTGAAATGCAAAGCTTCTTCATTAGGCCACGGCGGGTTACATGCGATTTATAAAGGCGTATAATTCATATAAAACTCATATAAAACTAGAAATCGCGTGAGAGACGTGGTCTTCCTAAATAATTTGTGGCTAATAAAGACATAATTAACGCATTTTGTCTAGTTGCGGCTAATTAATGTCGGTTTTCTCCAGAAGAATTTCAATGGCTGGCTTTCGTAAAATCGCAAGGCAATTATAAAAATTTTTTAGTACATTTTTACTTCTTTATTATTTACATTTAAAAAGAAGATTACGTTAAATTATTTTTAGTCTATTTTTTGCTATCGTATAGAGACTATTATATGCGCAAGTTTTACAGCGCGCGGGATCGTAAAAAAATTTGTAAAAAGAATAGATCAAATGCAAATGCATTCGGCGAGCATCCAACAATAAATACATAAGAATATATAAGATACAAACTAGCGTCTTAAATATCTACCCAAGACTTAAAAAGTTTATTTTTATAATCTTAGCATCTTCTTATGAAAATTTAAACGCAGATGCAGAGAATGCATCAACGATATTAATATATATATCTTAACGCTAGATTTATAAAGATCATAATATAAGAGTCTCTCTTAAATTATATTTTATTTTTTAAACAATTAAGAATCGCACAGTTAAAATTATAAAAATTGGGAAAGAGATAAATTAATACTAATTTTTTTATATCTTTAAGGAAGAGGAAGGATCTTGGGACCTTCCACAAAAATGACGGTATGAAAGCAAATCGTCGTCGCGTAAAATGTGAAACTATGCGACTCTCTTATGCTTCGTTGTGACAAATTTCACGGTAAATAAAGTACCGCTGAGCAGCGGCAAGTAATATAGAATAAAAAATAAGAAAAGAGATTTGCAATAAGGGTAACGTAAGATGTAGGACGAGCGCAGAGTAAAATTCATAAAAGGATCGTCCTCTAATCAGGAACTTCCGTTAGCAAAAATTGAAATATCAAGCTTTATCTAAAGACGTTATATCTTTATCCCATAAAATAAATATACCATTATACGTCATTATTAATTCTTAATAAACGCAATAATATTATCATGTAATGATATTATATTAAAATGACGAATCGATATTTTATTATAATTATTATCAATGTACATAAATCAGTAATCATTAATTGAATAATTATGTTAAGTCACATTTATATGAAAATATAAATGATTCCACAAATTAATACATCGATATTTCTCAAACAATGAGCAAGCGTTGTGTCTGTTAAATGTAACTAATAAATAGCATTTGTTGCAACAAGAGTTCAACGCGGAAGAAAAGACGGATGGCTAAAATGTCCGTTACGATTACGATAAAATTCAACTTAAATAAACGCGTGATGCGTATAATTAAGAGCAGCAGCCACTGCCTCTTCGAAAATGTACGTCTCGCTGTACTTTCTGACACGCCGGTTTCCGGAGAAATCGCTCGAAAAAAACCGTGATGGTGGGTAAAGAGAAAGAGTAAGATCCGACAGAGATTGGCTGCTTGCACTCGGAGCTCATACATCTTGCTCCGTAGCGAGATTCCGCCTCCCTTTCCGGACGCCGCTAACGCTAACTCGGGAAGAAGAAATGGGAAGTTGTACATATATCTCCCTCTCCTCGCAGATATCCCACCGAAAATTAATTGCATGTTGCGCGGAACGTAATTAGTAATTTTGTTCTAATTAGGGGAAATTACTCCTGCGAGTGCGGAGGAAGGAGCTTTCGTTGTTATTTATACACAACGAGCCGCGAATCGTACAAATGCGAAATGGAAGATTCGCTGTAATTAGTTTTCAATGCGAGAGTTAAACTTCACAAATAGAGAACTGAATTAAAACGATAATTTTTACGACTATGATATATGGATATCCGGCGCGATTAAATTAGATAATAATTATCAATGAAAAGAAAATCCCTGTAACACGATCAAATACGTGAAACTTATTATTTTTACGACTGAAAGATTTTATTACAAAGATAAATTGATTTAGGAATTTAAACAAAAATTAAATTAGAAATAGTGAATTATCATGTAGATACACTAAATTTGAAAATTGTTTCATGTAAAAGTTAAATATTAAATTATACACTAACTGCACGTACAACTTGATTACTTGACTCATAAAGGCGTTTGATTTTCTTATTATGCACAAAGAAAATGTCAGATTTGACGCAATTTTTCTGCATATTTACGATAGAACAGTGACCTAATGTTTCTAGCACGACTTTGGATAAAAAGACGCCCCGCCGCTCTCGCTATGATTTATAGGACGTGGATGACGCTTGTAAAGCGGCCATTGTTTGGTCCTTTTTACAACGACAGTTCCCCACGCAATTGTTCCAGCGCGAAGGGTGCATACTATTTTGAGCGTAGCCTGTCAACGACCGAAAATCGGCGAGGATACTGAAATGGGCGCTGAGATAAATGACCGGTACAAATGCGTTCGGCGCGTTCGCGGCTATATAAAGACGCATTACTCCTCGGCCTATACTGCTAATTAAAGATAATTGCCCGCGGCTGAGTAGCGATGTGTAAGCGATAATTATAATGTATTTCTAAATCTATGCATAAGGATTAAGCCTATAATCATTATAAATTATCTTTACATACTAAATGAAAGAGACATTAAAGGTAAACAAAATTAGTTGAAAAGATAGTTAAAAATTGTTTCATTATATATTTAAGTGCCACAAATGAAATACCACGGTCATTATTGCGTAATTCTTCTTAATTAATTTCTTTTCTCTATTCAAACGCACAAGGATTTATGGATTTAAAATCCGTAGATTCTCTCGTAAACGAGGTACTGTACTCGTATTTATTCAGAATATGACTAATACATTAATATAACATTTCTGCAATATTCGAATAGTTTGCTGATATTCAATCTAAATCTTCATATTAAAAAAATAAGGTTCCATTAACTCATGAAACGGAACAAGTTGCAAAGCGAACAAAGTAAACCCGACGGGAAAGAAGAAAAAGTCCCGTGCTTTCGGCTTCGAGGTATTGTTACGCTTTAATTAAACAAACTACGGGAGGATATATACTTTCGGCTTTGTTTTTTTTCTGTAATCTGCGTGTATGAATCTCGAATGCTTCCAGCTTGCTCTGATAAACGCACACAAAATCGCGCCGGTATGTAACGTAGTTATCACACAGAAGAGGCATACAAGTATACGATCGTGCGCGGATCCGCAGCCAAAACGGAACGAGAAAGTGCATTTGCAAGAAGCACCGGCGACGATCACGTTGAATTTTAATCAGACCGCTAACAGGCGCATTTGGTTCAGTGGCCAATTCAAACTTTTGTATTTCGTTCGGGGCCGTAGCTCGAAATACCTCAAGAGGGAATACCGCCGGGTCGCCGGTGCGGAAAAAAATAGACGATCGAGAGAGGGAAATTGAGTCGCAACGACAATATAGCACCTCTCTCGGAGAGAGATATTATTCTACGATGGCAAAAACATCGATCAGCCAATTTCCGAGGATATCGTTGCGCATAAGCCCTGGTCCGGGCTGAAGCTTTTTTTTTCCTCTCTTTTTACAAACGCGTGCGCGCGCGCGCGCGCGCGGTGCGCTGATGCACGTTTCGCGAACGCATATACAAAGCGCGGCCGCGTAGAGAGGCGACACACACACACACACACACACACACATGCATATATAGAGCGTTGGCTTAACAAAGGCTGGCGCGATAAATCTCTTGGTTACGAGGGGGGGTTAAAAATTAACCGGCTTGATGCTACCCGGCACCGCCCACCACGTCTCGGCTATTTGTCATGATCTACGGTTTATTGTCCGAAAGGAATTTTCCCGGCAAGGAAACTACGCGGCGAACGGGGCGCGCACCGTGTGCATAAACCTCGCGCGGAACACGCGGGAAGGTTCCGTCGCGGAATTTCCAAAATTTCGCCGGTGGATGGTAAAAATATCACCGGGTTCCGATTCGAAAAATTCAGATATTTATCTTAAATGATATTCATTTTCACCGTACATCTCTGCGACATATTTTTTCATATATTTCTAATAGAGCAAATTATTTATAGCAATTCTGCAGTACATCTCGAATTTTTCGTGAGAGTTTTTCTCGCTTGTGCAAGATAGAAAGGAGTTGTTTCAAAAAGTTTTCAAGATTCTTAGATGTACCTTAAAATATCTTATATTGCCATTTATCCGAAAAATATTGCGCCCTTTTCGGGCTTCACCGCTTTTCAGACACAAGCGAGCCATATATCAAAACTACCGTCCTCACAACATCACTAGCTTTTTGACGTTTTTTTTCATTTCGCCGCATAAGCACCATAAAAAGCTGTGCGTTAGAAATAATAAACGAGAATCTACCGCACCGAGTGGTGCCCGTCGTGCCGTCTACGGGAGCGTTCTATCTCGAGACCTCTCGTAGACCGGAAACACTCCAAACTCCTCGATCTTTTTTAACAAGGAGGACTCCCTCGATCCGCAATTACTCGGAAACGGCTCATAAAATTCGGAATCTTTTTTCTCCAGCCCCACTGATGTGGCAGAAAAACTGCGCCAGAGAGAGAGAGAGAGGGAGGGGGGGGAAGAAAGGGAGAGAAGGGATGCTATCTAATCGTGATTAACGCACGCGAGAGAGATGAAATAAAATTAAAACGAATAAATACTGCACGCTCTGCAGTAATTCGGTACGTTTCCAGAGATAGCTCAACACACATATACACGCGTACTGATATACAGACACAATGTGCGGTATCTTCCTTCTCAACCCTTTTCGAGTTTTATCTAGCGTTATTTTTCTCATTTTACCTTGCAACATCTTTTGTCACGACCTCGTTACTATTTCTCCTGCTGAAACTATGTGCGCGCGCAACGATAGAAAACTCACAGCGTATACTATACGTTCGCAAGGAGGATACAGTTGCGGTTGCGTAGATGTCAGCCAAATATTTTACCAGGCGAAATATTTTTTCGGCGAATATCGCGTTAACTGCACGAGTGCCAAATGGTAGAGCTGGGATAACAGCAAAAACCATTACGCATTCGTGTAGTTAAAGGAGAAAAAAAAACATGCCCGTTGTAACATGTCATGCAGTGGTTTCAGGACGCACTCGTTAGACCGCGGTCAGCAAGTGATTTTAAACAGGAGAAAAATTTCGTAAGTATAGAAACATTTGAAACTGAAGTTCTTATTATATTAATGTAACTCTATATCGATTCATCTTTTCCATTTCTTGATTAAAAATTTCGTGATAATTCCTTCTTTTTTCTTATTTTAAATTGATTTTATATATTTGCAAATATTCAATGTAAATGGAAATTTTTTTAAGATACTCTGTATGACGCAATTGTCATATTCTTTTGATATTGTCATGATAAAAGCAGTAAAGAAATGAAAAATGGACAATACACTGAAATTTCCATTACATATTTGGTACCACGTTACGACTATATCTGATGACAGAAGTAAACTAGATATTCGTGTGACAAGAGCAAAAAATATTTTTCACGATAGAAAATCGACGGGCTGAAAGGATGGTAGTTTTCCTTCTTTCAAAAAGCATACATACGTGCAAGCCATAAAAATCCCAGTATAATACCCTTAACAAAAAATAATAAATCCGTGAAACATTGCGCGAATAATCCTATAAAAACCGAAACTGCGTATAAAATAAAAATTAGTGAAATATTTCTATCTTCCACTTTCTGATCTTTATTATATTAATTGCAAAGTTAATTCTTCCGACTAATGTAATCACCAATACTTATTATATTTATTTTCTGCATCAATTTGTAATAATCAGTGATTAATTAAAAATAAATTGTTATAAAGAACTATTAAATTTTGATATTAATTTCTTGTAAGTCTTAGATTTCTATCATCGTGCATCAATATACTGCATTTATCGTTTATACTTTCTTTCTACAATATTTTTCATCGTGTTTAGACAATAAAATATAGATTGCAATCGTGCAATTTGGCTCGTAAATCACACGACAAACTCGCCCTCGCGATGTGAAACGTACAGAAAAAGGAGAAAAGCAGATGATGCGGGTAGCCATGCTGTTCGTGTCTGCGAATGCAACCAGCTCATTACGCGGCATGTTTACGCGTGTGCACTAACGCTTTAACACTATAATATAATCGCCGGGCGGTGAATCCCACGGGAGAGCGAGAAAACACCGTGGGGCAAATCTCGTCCGCGTGGCCGTACCAATTACGCTGAAACGTTGCCACAATGCTGCGCTACGAAATGTACACCCACGAATATCATACCCAGAATTATGGCAGGTATTAAGAGCATTAGGAAGCTATTGTCGCGTGGGCGTGCAACGTGCCGTACCAAATGCCCGTGTAATTGTTCACCGTCGAGTGATCAGAGATCGACGAAGCTAGCACGGGAACTTAACCACACTCGCGTATAGGTGTATATTTTAGGCTATACGAATATACGCGTCAAATTTTACCTACACGAAAATGAGATACAAAATCCATACGTTTATAATTACAAAATTTATATAGGTTACGCGTTACAATAAAAACAATATAACGCAAAAGTTAATTAAAAATATGTTAAAGTTACATAAAAAGAATCATAATAGTAATTACATTTTTCCGTTTACAATTAGAGAAAATTGAAGCGCATATAAATTCCGTAATATTACATTAAACTTCATGAATATTAAAACTGTACATTTAACAGCCGTGCACACCAATTACGGTAGATTCTACGAGTTATGTAAGGACCGATTATATTTCGTATTATATTTTGTACTATTCGTTATTAAAGCCGGATGAATGAGAACGGAAGAAGATATTAAACTCTTAACTTTATTCTCCTCTCCAAGAAAATATATTAATATATGACTGTACTTCCAACTTGGCTCGTAATTTAATTCGCACTGGTACTCATTGGCGCCGTTGTGCCGAACTTTTTCTTACGTTTCCCATTTAATTACGGTTCTTACATCGGAACGGTGCGGTCAGTGTTAAGCCGATCATAATAATACCGGAAAAAGTACTTTGATGATAAAAGGATGTATGGCAAAAGCCGATGAAAGTTTAGAACAATATTTTCTCCACCCCATATCAGTCATAGTCCCTTGGAAATTTTATTTTGGTATAGCAATCACGACAAATCGGCTTTACATTACGCTTGAAAGGACATTAATATACATTCCAGTGCCATGTTTCCGCGTACAAAAAAGATTCATACTTTGCACATATTTTTTCAAGATAATAAGCCGCTTAACTGAACAGAGTTATACGATAATATCTGCAGAAACGTTGTGTACAATTATTTGACAAACCAGAGCAAACAAAATGAAGCACACGAAAATGCAGGTAGAAAAACTACCTGCATTACTAATTAATGGAAAATAATTCTGGTTTTGAGCATTCATGTCTTGAAATAAATATTAAGATAATCCTCTTATTATTCTTATAATGTTTTTTTTTGGTACTTGATTTCTAACTATAGCATATTGCGCGCACGCGAGATAAAAATCTCCTTTAAGAACACGTGCTGTGTTATAAATGGAGAGCCGCCGGAAGGAAAGGCGTTTGCACCGAGTAAAATAGTTTAGTTATGCGAAGGAGAGCTCGGTGAGTACCGTGCAGCGAAAAGAATCGAGAAAAAATATATTTGCCTCAGCGAGAACTCGCGAGGCGACGCAGAATTCTGAAGAGCGGCAAAGAAACAGTTCGCAAAGCAAATGAGTTACTTAACGAAGACTCAAAACTTCTTGAGAGCCACAAAAATATTCAGAAAGAAAGAATTAATTCAGACGACTTCTACAGTCGCAGTAGCATTTTCTCTCGAAACCTGAACTTGAAAAACACATCCATATTCGTGCGCAGCTATCATAAACGGACACGTCATTAATTTCATTTCATTCAATTAATTTTTTTTTGCAATTCAAATTAAAACAATATGGCGCGACCTGTTTAAAAACGAATAATGTTTCGCTATAACTACGTCATACCGAATTTAATTTCGTCATTTAAAATTATTGGAAATACTCACAATTAAGTCACTTTATATTTCATAATAAGACGTAATTATTTCACGCTACGGTAAATTCTTTTCTCAATTACACGGCATTAAAATCAAAGCGTCTTTTTATCGAACGGAGAGCAAGTTCGGGCGACTTTGAGAGAAAATACCAGATTAGCTGGTAACTCATCAGGATAGAAAGGAATAAATGGCGCTTTGCGAAACTTCACGACGGCGCTTGTCAGCACATCACGCGTTAAAAATGTGCAGAATTATCGAGGTGCTGCCGCGGCTCATATGTATTCCCCAAAGAATCTGTGCTGTATAGGGGCCGACTTCGCGTCGGCAGGCTGCAGGTATGCGGCAGCTGGTGGAAAGAAGAAAAGTACAATTAAACCGTTCGTCGACGCGCACGCGCGTTTTGCTTTAATTAGTCCAGATTTCTCTTAGCCTCCGCGAAGAATACTAAAGCGGCTTCAACCCCCTTTGTCTGGCGATCTAATAAAGTCCTTGGCACGTTTATCCCGCGAGATTGTCTTCTGCCTGAAAATCAGCTGTTACATCACGCTTTCGCGCGCTTGATACGTACTTGTCCGAGATAAATCTATAAGACACGATTTCTCAACAGACATTAAAGAACAAAGCCAAACGCTAGCAAATTTGTACTTGCTGAGAAACAATTTTCTTCGATTCTATCGAACAGAGAGCCCTGAATTATTTCTTTTTTACACTAAGAAAAAAAATTTGTTGAAAAATTTGTTTCATTTTACCAAAATATTTAGTCCGATACGTTCGACTAAATGTTACTACGATGATACAAAATAATTTGTTACTATTATAAACAAAATATTATTTTTTAACTAAGCTATTTTGTTTCAACAAAACTTTATCCTATTCAACTCAACCGTTCTATTAAAAATACACACTATTTATTATCCCTATCAGCATCGTTTAGTCAGTTCGATACTCGGAATTTAAACAAATATATTATTTGGATAACTAAATATCATACAAACACAAATAAATATTACTAGTATTTCGAACAAAATAATTTAATTGAGTTGATTTAGTTAATTCTCAATTAAAAAATTTTTATAGTTGACATAAATGAACTATACCTTTCTTTGTGCAACTAAAGAAATATTGAATTAACTATTGGATCAAACAACTATATAAATTTAGTTCGTACAATCAATTTTTTTTCTCAGTGTAGAAGCCAAATATCCTTGCCTACAATAAAGTTCAGCAATATAGTATTCTCTCTCTCTCAAAATTTTTAACAATTTTTAAGTATTCTACTAATTTTCGCTATTCAAATATCAAACAATTACTTTTAGTCTACTACATATTCATGTTTCTCTATAATAGCGATATTGCGATTACGCAATGCGATTGTCCTCTCTAACAATGAAACATTTTCAGACATTTAAACATGTTTTCCAAGAATACAATTTAAAAGAGATTAAATATTTTTCCAACCCAGTTTCTCTTCGCATCAGTAACTATTTCTATTACAACAAAACATATAAAAACAATAATTGGCACAGATACAAAGCGCACAAAGCGCAAAAATAGGAAATATTTATTGAGGTTGTTGATAGTGATTTTTTAAAACTTTTTAGGTATCCTAACTTCGGGAAATAAAAATAAATAAATTTTGTCCAGAGCTAGAGAAACAGTTATATTAATAAAATTTATCGAAAAATTATTCAGGCATAAAATGGATGCGAAGTAAAAAGTGTTGTATAAAATTGTTTGCGTTTCCAAGAAGAAAATTTCCGTCATAAAGTTCGCCAACATTCGTTAGCTACTCGATGAGAAAAGCAAATAAACTTTACAGCGCTTTCTTTTGCTTCACTCGTCTTTTATGACGCCCTTACTTGTTGGAGAAAAAGAGTCGAAGTAGGGTGCCAAGATGTAAAGGCCTTTTTTTCCTCCTTCATTTCAATAATAACATTTACAGACATGCTGAACGACGATCAAAAAGATAACTCGAGAATAACTGCTTGACGTTCAAAATAATTTCGGGAAATTTTAGAAACATAAAACAATCTACTATTTGTATAACTAGTCATCAAAACGCACAATATCCATTGGACAAACAATCATTGAAAAAAAATTATGCGTCGAGTATATTCTCAGAAAATATTTATAGCATAAGTAATAATTGCTTTTTTTATCGAAAAAAGATGACTTGTCCATGAGCTAATATTCCGAAAGAGCGTTATACGGTCTTATTGGAACGTTATTGCCATGAGAGGCGGCGAAGGTTTCGGAAGATAATTTAGTACGGCGCTTAATATGAGAGTTGCGTTCTGGCGGTTTATCGCGATATAGCCTATTTTATAGACTAACGCGATGGGGAAGGATGATGGCGTTGAAACGGATGAAGTGCAGAGTGACATTTCGGAAATTAACGATTTCTAGTTGCTGACAAAGCCGGATTTATGGACCAAGCCTGTACGCGTAGGGTATCGAATCGGCCGCTTTAATGAACCCCCGGGCAATCCTCCGCCTAACTCTCGTGTCGCGTGCATTATATGTACGTTTCAGCCCTAGGACTCAGCTCTACAACGCAATACCAATTTCTGACAAGCAAGCACACACATGCAATTTCACCTCGAATGCATCTCAATGTGCGGATTATAACAGTTACGAATTTTCGTATTTTATTGCACGTGTGTGTTTTTGTGTGTACAAGATATTTTTTTCAAGACCAAATCTGTCGGAATTTTTATTATATTATTCGTTTCGATTCCGTAAACACGAACATAATAAGTGGAAGTGCTAGCGTAACGTGAAGTCAGCAGCCTTACTTTTGATATTAATTTCCTGCGAATAGATAAGAGCAATAAATTCGCAAGCAATAAATTAGCAATAAACTAGAGCAATAAATGAGCACTTAATTATGGTATATAGTCAAACTTTTTTTAGTAATAGGAGATTAACAGAAATCTTCTTTTCCTAGTAATAAGTAATATAACTCCAAATTAAAAATTAGAAATTGTAATTCAATATTTGAAAACAATAAAGACCTTATAAAAGAACTTCTAATTCGTTATTCTCTTTCAAAATAGTTATAATAATCTCTTCCGTTATCTTATTTATAATTACACATGGTGTACTATACTATAGCATTGGCGTCAAAACATGACATTTGGCATTATTTAAAAAAAAATAATGTCAAAAATATGAATGAGGAATATGTAGTAGAAATAAAATTGGAAAATGTAATTTACAAAAGAATGCGGTGTACTATGTTAGATAGCATCAAAACATGACATTTGACATTATTTTTAAAAAAATGATGTCAAAAATATAAATGAGAAAATATATACATATAAATAAAATTGGGAAATGTAATTTATAAAAGAATAATAAAGTTACGACAATTCATGACTAAATATTAAATATTTCCACACACACACACGCACACGCACACGCACACGCACACGCACTACGCACACGCACACGCACACGCACGACGCACGACACACACACACACACACACACACACACACACACACACACACACACACACACACACACACACACACATATATATCTGTAACATAAAAAAATGATATAACTTACGCATAGCTTTTAATCTATAATCTAATGTCTGATATTTTCTTGCATTAATATCCTTTCTTGGATCATA
>NW_012026805.1:515624-596669 GCF_000956235.1 Wasmannia auropunctata
TTAGTTCGAAAATAAATTAAGTACGTGAATAAATCGCGTAAGTAAATCGAGTAAGTGCGCGAAAGTGTTGTGATAATTCAATTTATAAAAGGAAAAACTGTCAACTTATTACTCCAAGTGATTTGTTTGTCGCCGTGTGGGAACGTGTCCCCTTACTGTTATCCACGGAAAAATTATCGAACTTTTTTAAGCCTACTACATCATTACGAGACCTCGAATCAAGGTAAGAATAAATTTGTTGTGTGAGCATGTCTCTCACACACACACACACACACACACACACGCACACGCACACGCACACGCACACGCACACGCACACGCACACGCATACGCACACGCACACGCACACGCACACGCACACACACACACACGCACACACACACATACACACACACACACACACACACATATATATATAATTGTACTGTACATATAATTGTAATGTAATTTATAAAATATTAAAATATTTCTAAATTTAATATGATTAATTATTTCGTTTCTATAGACGAGATTTCCTTTCGCTACTGAAGCTTTGTATTATATATGGAAACCTCAACTCTCCAACGTCCACAACGTTCGCATAAAGTCGTGCAATTTCCGGTTACTTAACCAGGCTCGTGTGTTTTCGCGATGGGGCGCAATGGAAAAAGGATCACGTGAGCGGACGGACGAATTCACGTATATACGCATTCTGCATTGCTTTATAGAACGCCGTGGAAACCTGCTGGAACCTACAGCTTGATGCGAGAGAGGGAACGACGCGCCCGTACGGAGTGGTGCATGCATATGCAGATTTGTGGCGCTTCGAGGACCGCCTTGTTACCGCCGACCGACCGACAGACCGGACCGGTGCAAAGGCCGTAGGAGAATCCCGCATGCCGGTTATAGACATTAACTAAATATTTGTGCGGACCACAAGCAGAGAACCGCTGCGCGAGAACGTCTGGGATTAACCTCGGGCGATGGTACGTTAACGCGATGCGGGAGGAAGGAGATTGCTTGTGCGCGAGATGCACAGAGAACGAGATGGACGGGCAAGGGAACCTACTGAGAGGATGACAAGCCGACCGGAAAAGCAGAGACTCAATTCGAAATTCAAGGATGAAATGCTAATCGCGCGCGATTGCGCGTCTACGGCTACAATCTAGACTGCGATTACTGTAAAAAGGAAACAAGAGTACGAGCCATTTTATAATTCTCTTTTAAAAGATTATTCAATTTTTCAATAACAGCCTGCGTGTATTCTGTATCTTCAATAGTGTATTCCGTGAAGATGAAATTAAAGTCTTAATACAAATATATAAAATAATTTTTAAGAGTGTATATATAGTTCTCGAATTATCAACGAGAATTCAAAGCTAGTAATTTGCGATAATTTCACATGTTCAATTCTATAACTATACGTGTATCGATCTATTATTTATTATTGATTTTTATATTTTAGGATTTTATTTATAAGTACGCTATGACAATCAGGTGATATATGTAGCGGAAAATTAGCCACGAGACATTAGTCGGAATGTATATTATGTACCTGTCAAATATACATTTCGTTCTGTTTTCGTTCTGTTTATACTTGCGATATATACATATTTAAAAAAATTCCCTAAATTGTACGCTCGCATCAATTTAACATTAATTTAATCCCGGACGAAAAAGAGAGGATATAGAGAAGCTAAACGGCACCTCGAACGGCGGAGAAAACTCGAAAATCGAGTGGTCAATTTCACACGCCACTTGACTCGCATATAGCATGCTTTCGATCTGAAAATATTGGGCAATTTACATTTAAATCGGCGAAAAAGTCCAGGTGCTATGCGAAATATTCCGATTGAAGCATTGTTATAATTGTTTTGTAAATATCGTGAAAACGATAATGTAACAATTTTCATCTGTCATCGCTCCGATTCCTACTTTAACGGATTAAATCGCGCGAAATAATCTTCGATAAATAACCATCGTTCGACACGCTTACGGAACGTCAGTCTGGGAAGTCAATCAATTGCACGAGCTAATGATCGTTAATTGTTCATTGGAAATAGTCACAATTGTGGTTTGAATAGTAATGCGATGACACACGGAGAGGCACGCACTACTACATACCTCACTGTACGATGATATCGCGCTAACTTTGTGTTTACAATGCTATATGCGGTGTGCCACAGAGACGGAAGCAAGAGAGAATTTTATGCGAGCTAGTCTGTAACGTCTTCGAAATATTTAACGTACTATGAGATTTAATTATCTATATCCTGCCTTTTAAATAAAGTGTTTTAAATGAACGATCGCTGCGGCTTTTCACCATTTATATTCGGCGATATTACTCCACGTTCTAAATCTGAAAACGATAAACGTTTCGGTGAAAAAATCATTCGGTGAAAACAGGTTTCGGTGTAAAACGTGTTCGAAATTAAACACCGCATTAAGTAAATAATTGTCGACCATAAAAACGTTCAAATAAGAGAATATTTTCATTTTCGTCGCACCGATTATCGCCAATGCGATAACACACGGAGAGGCACGCACTCCTACCTGCTTTACTGTACGAATGACAGCGTGCTAACTTTGCGTTTGCAACGCTATGCGGTAAGCCGCAGAGACGAAAGCAAGAGAGGAAAATTTTAGGCAAGCTAGGTTGTAACGTCTTCTAAATGTTTAATGCATTATGAGATAATTATGTATATTTTGTCTTTTAAATAAAGTGTTAATAAATGATTGCTGCTGCGCCCTTTCATTTATATCCGGCGGAAATAATTTCAATTTTCTAGATATATATTACTCATGACAATTTATAAATGGATGTATACAAATAATTGAAGAAACGATAAAATCAGTTTTTAATAATACGGCATATTAGTAACTTTATTAAATAATAAACTCATTCACTAAAGTATCGCCGAACGCTGATTATATCAACGGCTATCTTGTTATCTACCGTTGATGCAGTCGTGACAGATCAATCGAACGGCTACTAAACGTAGCGAATTTAAACCGACCAGATGCTATCGTTTGGCCATTGGCTAAATAATTACAAATGACAGATTTGCCAAAATCGAAGTGATGTATGTACGAGCGATTAATCAAATGCGCTGTGCTTATTCACAACAAATGTAACGAAAATGTGATTGTATGCATATCGTTACAATCTCTGATTTCCAAATTAAAATAGAATGGTAAATATTTTCCGTTTTTAATTAAAACAACGTGAGATTTTTTCATCACCAACATTTTCGACTGAATAATTCTAGTAAAGTCCCTCTTTCCCTCCGATTGGACGAGACTGTTATCCGGATAAGGTTTAAAAATTCCCAGAAAATCCTGGAATTGCACGATTTGATCTCGCTACGGCTCGTTTTATTTTTTTTTTTTTTTCACTTTTGACAACCGACCATAGATGTCATTCCAGCGGGCGGGAATATCTGGCATGCCCGATATCGCGACGGTATGCGAATGATGCGGATGCACGTGCGTGTCGTAAGACACACGTGCACGCATACCAGCGACGGTGTCGACCGCGTTCGCGCGAGAATCGGGTCACCGGAATGGCACCCATTTCAAACCGGTCCTCAAGAGCAAATCACCCCTATTTTACGGATACCCGCGTGCACGCATACGCGGGCACGCACGCGATCGAGGCGACCGTTGTGCCCACAAAGCGAGGATTTACAATTATTATTATCGACCTTACGTCCGTGCGCGCGGCGACTCGAATATAGCCGGTCGAACGAGTTCGTGGCCGGAATGCTCTGTTACCGAATATCGCTTTCTTCTTTCTTACTTTTTCAATAGACAGTTTTCATTTATTACAACAAAAATCGAATCTTGAATAATCTGTATATAGGAAATCCAAAAAAATACTCGAGAATTCTGATCGGTAAATTAAATTTACGGATTTTTTGTTAAAACAAATTTATTCTAAACTTTAGCTTGAAATTTTTTCATTGAATATCGTTCATGATATGTCGATTTCTGAGAAACGCGGCACCATCGGATCAATATCCGTATTACATTCCATCGTGTCTGTATGTACGACTGACATTTGGTCGTCGCGTTTTGCTCATTGCAAACTCCGGTATCTATACACACACACAAACACACACACACGCGCACGCGCGTATGTGTGTGTGTGAAAATGACGTGCACGTGTGTTCATGAGTTACGCATATGCATTTTGGTCTCATAAATAAGATACACTCTGAAAGCTTCGTTGATAATCGCTCTGCTTAGGTATTTTAACAAAATGCATTGCTATTTACTCGTATTTCTGATGAAAAGCATATGCCTAACACGATGTCTAACACAATTTGCTTTATTAATATTTTTATATAATTCTTCTCTCTATTCTTTTGCTCTTTCTATAATTAATGATTTAAAAAATAAAGTAAAGATTTGTGAAGTTTTCATGTTATTACAAAATAATTTAATATATTTTCTGCAAGAAAATAGAAAAATCTTGCTTGAATTTAAATACATTTTGAGAAAGTACTTTTAAATAGTAAAAATTAAATGAACAGTTTGAAAAAAATTTTATTAACTATAATATACATATTAAATATGCCACCTACAAATTTTACGTATTGATTTTCGGCATTTGGTTATAAATTCATTTACTAACATGTGAAAAATTATTATCGTAAAAATTATATGAGTCGTATTGATTAAATTATATGAGTCTATTAGAATGAGAGGATAAAATAATTTACTTTGTTTTCGATTAAATAAGTGGAGCAAAACACAAGTTATAATCTGCACATTTCCAATATTGGCTACATCGGAAGCCAATTACTGAATATCAATTTGTTGCACGATAATAAATAATATGGCTAAAAAACCAGATTATTGCTCGATGTCACGAATAAATAGCACAAATAAATACCAATTAACTGAAATCTATATAAAACGCCGATAAAACCGATAAATGAGCTCGCCTGATTAGGTGCGGTAAAACTTGTCAATTATTATTTAATCTGACATACAACATGCTTCCATATAAATTTCGTAGCTGGAAAATACAAGCCCATTATGTAATGCAGTAAAATAAGGAGAAGCTTAACTTATTACATTTAAAGAAATCATAAAATTCATTAATTTGTGTAGTAAAATTTCAAGTCTAAAAATTCTATAACAACATTTCTTTTTATTTTAACAAACATTTGAACGGATATAGAATATAATGTAATCACAAAGTAATAAGACTAATTTTAATTATCTCGTCCTTCTGTACATTTGAGATCAGATATTATGCGCCATAACGTAACGCTGATAATTGGATAAATCAAATTACTCGTATGCACTACATTTACTCGTCGTGATAATTAACATCTCCTGTCGAGACGGTAATGTAATATGGCGGAAGTAGCATGCAACGCGAACAAAGCGTGAGAATATGTACAGGGTATGTCTTCTCGATTTACAAGCTTGGAAGGAAAGCAACAGTAATATCGTTAGTTATGTAATTTGTATGTCAACGTTGGTGTGTCTCATTTACGTATCTTCTTAATAAAAGTATAAATATAATTTTATAATATAAATCTTCTAATATAGTAATATAGTAATACTCTCTTCTTTACGACGCAAATTTTTAGAAATGCGCGACCAATAGTATTGAAATTATATAGTACAGGCACAACTGCTGCAAGAAACGATAACATTTCATACTTCTTATTCTTTCCGCGAAGTAAAGTAAAAGGTACTATTTGCATGCAACGAGATCGAACAGAGAAAAAAAAGAGTCGCCTTACGACCTTCGTGACGAACTTATTCGAAAATGCGCCAATTTCGTTCAAGTACCGCAATGCGTTTCATCGAAGCGACGATGATTCGATCGCTCCTTTATGCCGCGCCTTAGATATAAAACGGTACCAACCACACCTGCTAGAAGCTCTTTTCTTTACTGCGTCAATTTTATTTCGAAACGAAGAACGAAATAGAAATTTAAATAAAATATGCGTTAAATTAAAATAGACGCATTTTCTTAAATAGTTTAATTATATTTTATTTATATCTTCAATATTGCGATATACACGGAATGTAACTAAAATAAAAGACGAATTTAAGCATATCGATAGAAAATCGATACGCTTAAAGAGATATGGAAAGACAGGTGTACGCAGGATGCAAGGTCAGTTCATTATCAGACAACTTATTGTATCAGACAACGAACACCGGGCCGCAATTTGGCCCGAGACACAGCTATGTTCACGGAATAAAGCGCAGTTTCGCGATTTACAATGTAAAACGGACGTTTCGGAATGGCACTCTCACTTGCTCGCCATGCGAGCAGCTACGCGTGACACTAGAAACAATGATGATTTAATCAACTCCGCTACGAAAGCAGCACTCGGCTTCGATTGCGGCTGCCGTGTTTAACGACCGAATCGCTTCCTGCAGGTTAACGCGATTAGTCCGCCCCATTAGCGCGTTCGCGTTTAAGCGCCGCGTCGCGTCGCGTCCCGCGATTACGCGGGGGCGAGTCAGGTCAGTCACCGAACACACAGTCTTGAAGCCTCCCCATCTTCCCCACGAGACACTCGATTTTAACGGCTGAAAAATCGAGTTCTCCCAGCCGAGAAAAGATGACAACCGTGAAGCGACTTCGCCCCCAGTGAATTTTACTGATGCGCCGTGCGATAAGTGCGCGGAGACACGGATTCCTCGGTCGCCGATTTTCGCGGTAAATGGCGGTGGCAAAATTTATAGCGTTCCAGAATAGTCCCTTTAAGCGACGAGATTTCGACGATTCTGCGCTTTCGCGCCGGTCTCCGATGAATTGGGAGATTGTAACACGTACGGAATAGCATGCGCGATATTACTTGGCTGTTTTAATTTGCTTGATTTCAGCAGTGTCGTTTATTTAAAAAAGGCCGACAAATCTATAGATGAAAGTTCGTCGATAATATCGTCCTGCATATAATGGTGATACTTGAGAAGATTGCTTTCGCTACGCGTTGAATATACTCGATTGTATCGATTCGTTTCAAGTGATTAGCGGCGATTAATGCACTTTAGCGTTGGAAGCATCACGATTTGCGGACAGGCAGCCTCCGTCATTCAGGAAATGTACTTAAATGCCCGGTGATGTAAAGCCAGCTGCAAAGTGAAACCGATAGTAACGTCGGCCCCTCGCTGGCGAACAAACTTCTTAACATGCTGTATGCGATCGTGCAATGCCAAATAAATTACGATTTCTCCGGTATAGCATCACGTACGGATGCACTTGCCTAAATGCGCCCGCCTACGGACTGCAGACTACACGGTCAGTGCGTAAATGTGTGCCACGTAATGTTATATTGATACGCGACTCCAATGATAACGCTTAGTGGAAAGGTCAATAAGTTCACCAAACATCAGGGTTTGCCACTTGAATACACGATCGAATTTGCTTTTCCATTAAATTCAAACGTTAATTGCTGTAGTAATTAATTAATTGTACATTAGAAAGAGGGGAAATAATTTTGTTTTTTCTCGTCTAGTGACGTTATTAATAAAAACGCAATATAATTTCATTCTCTTCCTTGAAAGAGAGAGAGAGAGAGAGAGAGAGAGAGAGGAAGAGAGCCAAGAAATAAAAAATTTCTCAACATCAATACAATAAAATTTAAGTAAAAAAAAAAATAATATATATTAGCTATTACTCAAGAATGTATTATTTACGTTAATTTATACTTTTTATCATAAATTTGCAACTGAGTTATTTAAAAAAAAATAATTCATTATAATATAATATAAATAAAATTAGAATAAATTCAATTCGTTTTAGCAAACAGGAATTCTCAAAACTTAATAAATTTATGACTATTCTTTAACATCTAAAAAATTATCATATAAAATATGCATATGCATTTTTCTTACAGTCACAATTGCACGGAAAAGAACTGTCAGTAAGAACAATTAAACTGACCAAGGCAATTCTGAGATAGTATTATTCAGTGAACAATAATATTGTTTAGTGAGAGACAGTATTGTTCAGTGAGACGATCTGCGATGGAAGGAAACAGAGAATAATTTTCAGGAAAAACAGAAAATCCGAATGAAACTTACAATGCCGCGATCGATCTTCCGTGACCCTTTAACAACAAACAGCCCTAGGAAAACAGTCCTGCACCATTCGTTCATATTATCTGCGTTATTCGCGTTTTACCCTTCTTACTGCTTTCCGCTATCTAAGACAAATGGATATAGCTATGCTAAAACCCGATCGACGTCAATTTTCCAAAAGGCCGAATAAACTTACGCAGTTCATTTGAACGCGAAATACACATGTGATATTATTTCTTCTGAAACTCGATTCGCTTTTTTTGTTCAATATTAAAAGTTCCACGAATGAATAAAGGTAAATAATTGTATCCAGCTTGGTCTTGGGTCTATTCACCACGAGTTGAAAATACCCAACGTTCTCGAAACAGAATGGCTTGATGTTTACTAATAAATGCAACTCGACGCGTATCACGTCATGAGTAGCTCGGACATTATGCCAGCTGCCGCACTGCGTGCATGCTTGTATACGGCTGTCTTCACGTGTCATGAATGAAACAACCGTGTACGCGCGTGTAATTACCTCATTTTTTCGCGTATAGTCGATTAAATTCTACCCTCAAGTAATTTCGACTTATTTTACGAGAAGATAAATTTATCGTCATACTTATTTTCCGACGTACAACACCGGCGGGATTAAAGATTGTGAAGTTAAGTTTTCATGTCATCCCCGAAAGTTCGCTGGGAAAACGATCTACTAGACCGCATGTGGCGCCGGGGACAATGACGATAAATAAGCGCTCGTGAAATTTTATAGTTTATTTGGTACATGCAGGAAGCCGAACACGGTAGGACAATATCGAAGGCTGCGCGTATATATGCACGTGTGGGCGTTCAAGTTCCATTCAACCGATGACGAACGTATATGTCAATCGCTGGAACCGTGTCCCAGTCGCAGGATAAATGGTTGTGCGTGTTAATATGATTTTGTCACGAGCAGGCATTCGCGCTGCCATCGCGACTGCGAAAGGGATCTCGATTCGCGGGGTGATCGACCGCGGCGCAAGTCTTGGCACAAGTCAAAATACCACAGTCCAGAAGTGGCTGAACCTTTGATAATGCATGCCAAATTTTGGCGAGCGCACTTGGCACCCGAAATAGCCCTACTCTTAATAAAATCAGTACAAGTACAGACTCTCGAACTGTCCAGTATATATAGAAGATGTTATTAGAAGACGCACACGCACCTTATTATCATTCTGATAGTTATTTATATCTATAAACTCCTTTTTCTTTTCCCTATTTTACGCGTGATATTATATACGAGCTAGAAATCTAGAAGAGCTAACAAAGAGCCAAGGTAATCGCTTCGTACACGTTCTTGAAATTTAGAAGGACGCAAGTCTGGGGAGACGACGTGTTCTCTTATGGATTAAGTAATTTGGAGCAACTTCTCATAATTACGTAACTCGCTGGTGCAAATTGAGGCATAACTTCGCATACTTAATTGTAGCTCTAATCTATTCTAATCTAATCCAAGTCGCTCTCGCACAATTTCGAGTTATGGATGGGAGAACGGCTTGTAAATTAGCGAGTATAAATTTCATTACGTAAAGCGACATAATACTAATTATCCGTACGACGGTTCTAGATTCTAGTTGACAAATTGCGACCCGAATTTTGCATCAGTGCAACAACTACGATTTATTCTCTAATCGAAATGTATATCTAATATCGTAAAACAGAGAACATTTCATGCTTGTTGATATTGCAATACGAGAAGTATATTTCACGTTATTATAATAAATGATACTCGCGTTATAATAACAATTTGATAAATTACCTCGTATGTTATGCACAATATTATATATATAAAATCAGCGTGTTGAATTTTGGTCAGATATTTAATCGGTTTATAATTTATATAAAACATATATGTCTTTTTGCCGAAGTTCAACGAATTGTAGATCGTTGCAGAAAAAAACTCGCGAAAAGTCCGAGTTTGTCCGATGAAGCGTCCGCGTTTTTACGCGATAGCACAAACGTGCACAACTGCCGTTGTCGCACGCGATCACGCGAGAGTAGCCAATCGAAACGGATACCGTGGCAGAGGCCACCGCACTCCGTCATTATTCACATTACATTAAGCATTTGTTATGTTTAACGTTACATTTACCTCGGGGTTCGTCCGCTTCTCGAATTCGATGTAACATGTGAATGCGTCACTTGATCAGGTACCAGTACCAGAATCGCGACCATGCATTTACATTAAATAATAGCTTTATCGCAATAAACACTTCAAAAGTGTTATTAAATCTTCTGTTTTGATATTACAATCCTAACAATGTCACACGATCGAATCTCTGAGATCTGTACTTACAGTCGTGTAATTTTGTCGAATAATTCAGTTAAAACCCGTCTTGAGATATAATTTAGTGTAATAGATCGTGCGAGGCTATTTATATCGCATTTGTAATCGCGATTTAATTGAAGTATTTATAGTTTGCAACAACTCAATCTTGTTTATGGACTTTATCTTGTTAATTTACTTTTATACACTGTTAAATCTATAATGTCAAATTTAACTATTTAAATCGCCATTGCTCCTACTTAATACATAGTTATTTTTAACTAAAACAATAGAATTATTTTTTAACGATACAAAGTAATTTAACCCAAATTTGGGTTAAATTTGAACTGTTTTAAATTATTTAACTCTATTGTTTTAGTTAGAAATAACTATATATTAAATAGGAGTAGTAGCGACTCAAATAGCGACTTAAATTTGACACTGTATCATAGATTTAACAGTGTATCACTGGAAAGAAAGATGTATTTAATGACATGAAATCTAATAAATTATCTCATCGCACATATTGTAATCTCAAAGTGTTTCACAACAGCGGAAGTGTTTCACCTACAGTATTTTAATCGGCCTCAAATTTTACAAAAATAATGTTGTATTTCACGATTAACTAAGCGTATTCTCAATAAGCGTAGTCTTTAAAAATGTGTAACTACTGTCTGTATCTTAAGATAAAGCTTCATTCTAAAAGCCTTATCCAATATACTTTTCAATACAATTGAATTCAAGAACACAATGACTATAAGTGCAGATCTAAAAGTCAAAAGGGTAGACAAATTCAAATTGAATTAAGTTTCACGGGTCACGATACAATACTAGTATCGACAAATAAAAGTTTCGAACATCAGAGGGATGGAGACAATCGATTTTTTTCCCCCTACGCTGCGTATTCCATATTATTCCACGCGTTCCGCGTGGAAGTTGATACCGTAATGGGAGCATGGGGTCGCGACATATGTCGCTTGGGATTTAAAGTACAACGAAGCTTATTTTCATGTAAATAAGAACACATGTAGAACGTTAGAAAAATACCTTCTAAAAGGGAAACTTATTCGATTAGTGATATGCGATAGCATAACACAACTAATTTTAAATACAGTCTGCCATTTTCTGAAAGAGATATGGTAATAACGTATAATTTATTCTTCTTTTCAATATACCGTGTTTCGTATTAAAAGTGGAATGATATATCTGAATAAGTGCTGCAGAAATTATTTTTGTTCACGGAAGCACGATGTAAAAACTGCAACAAGTTTACGCAACCGTGCCCGCTCGGAACATAATACGTTTAAACACATGTTAAAAATCTGGAGATGAAAATCCCAGAAGCGTAAATACGGAATGCTTTTAAAAATTACATGCAAACCGCAACGAGAAATTTAGTGAAAACATATGTATATGTCATGACGTATGTAAATTAACTTTTTATTTTGCGAATAAGCATATTTTTCTCTTGATCTTTCGAGAAATTCGATTGGAATATTACGTAAATTATTAAAAATTAATTATGCGCCAAAATTTATTTATATAAACTATGCATGTATTTGAAAATTTGAAATGGAACATTTGAACAATAGACAATCTACGCGCCATTTAAATATTCGAATTTGTATTTCGTCACGTGATGTATTACTTGAGAAGCACCATTTTATTGTAAAAATTTCGCGTTTTGATCGCGATATTCTTAAAGATAACTGTTATTCGCTGTTATGCGTGCACTTTGTCACATAAAAATATGAGAACAGAAACTTTGACTTACAAAAAAAAACGCAAGCAATGAGTTGCACTCTGAAGTCGCCTGCGGAAAGCGTCATTCGTGCATTGCGAATGTTACGCCGACGACCAACTTATTCGATCATTGGGCTGATCCGAAATTTCACGTCACGACGATCAGCTGATAGTGAATGATATCTTACCTTGGTGTCCCTGGATGTGTGGTAATAGTAAACAAAGGCGAACATCCACGCGCATGACAGGAGCAACGCGATCTTGACATTCCGCCGCATGACTGCTGCGGTTCGCACTTATTTCGCGTCCCACGTCCCCCGCCCGTCCGGCCGGCCGATGCCCGATGACACGTCTTCTAGCCGCAAACCGCGAATCTCCTTCTCTCTCTCACGAAACGTAGCACGCACACCCGCGACCGAGAACGCGGTGCAATGCCACGGAACACCACTAATGCACACCTACCGGCAGCCGAAGCCATACTGCCGAGGCGCCGAGGCCGACCGAATGCGGCGACTACAGTGCTCGACGCAGGCTTCTCCCGCGGCCATCGCCACCTGTTGGCGGCACACCGAACTCAGACACACCCACACACTAAGAGGCGCCAGATTTCGGAAAAAATATTGAATAAATTGGAAAGAACAATAAAATTCAATTTTAAAGTGGACGAATAAATTCATCCGAATAAAACTTTGATATACTTTTATGTGAAAACAATTGTGCTTGTAAATGAAAGAATAATTTCTTAATATAACTTATATTTGTTAAAATATGTGTAATTATATATAACTAAAAAAAGTTTAAATCCATAATTTTCAGATAAGCGGAAATAAAAACTGTAAAAGTTCTTATTCAAGATATTTACGTATATATTAATGTATAAATTTATGTATTTTTAAAATATTTCAAATATTTGTTAAGCAAATATGTATGTACCTTAGAATAATTTCAATCTGTTAAATATTATTCAGTCTTGAAAAATGAGTTAATTATAAATATCAAAAAATAAAAAAGTTATTTTATCATATTTATTCAGATAATGACGATATTATAGAAACATGCATATTATTAAGTTAATGATATATTAAAACAACGAGTTTCCATTTCAGCTATAAAAGAATATAAACTTAAACAGATGTTTTAATCAAATAATGTATTAATATATAATTATGTCATATGTGCAATCTAATACCTTTGGAGAGTATAATTTTTAAAATAATATTTGTGAGTATAAACAATTTGAATAATTAACATGCATGCTGAAAGTTTAATAAATCAGATTAAATTCACTCACACACACAGCAATGAAGATCTGAAATGGGATATATTGAAATTATCGCGGATATACGAAATATATTTTAATTTCCTTGGAGTAAATAGAGTAAATTATAAAAATTATAGAAATACTTTTGTATAAGCTATTCAGGAAACATCTTACCTTGAACAAAATAAATGTGAACACAGTAAATCGGAGAGATGTCCTACAGACATCTGAAATAAGTAATTAATATATCTTCCAGACGCGTCTCTTATATATAATAAGACGTCTTTTATTATTATATAGGATCTACGGAATAATAGGTATAAACAGATTATTAAGAAAATTTGAATAATATGGTACCAAAATCACTTACAAAGCGCTTATTGAATTCTTGCATTTACTGGGCATAATTAGTATTTTTTTTAAATATAAAAATGTACATTAATTAGATGCAAGAACTTTTTAAATGGGTGCAGTATATACGTACCTACATTACACTAGATGCATGTAACCTCTTCCCTTTCATTTCTATCTACGAAATTATATAATCTTGAGGTTGAAGGTAAAAGCGCATGCCCACCCTCCCCCCCTCCGCAGGACAACAATAAAAATTTTTATCTAAATATTCTGCATTTGTATCGTGGATTGAGTGAATATCGGAACGCAGTCTTAGATTGATTATTATTGTAGCTTTTCGTAAATATACATATACTTATTAAATATCAATAAAACGTATATTTATTTTATATCTTATTATAGGTATACATAAAAATGTATACAAGTGGTGTAGGTATATAAGTGAATAAAATAAATTATACAAGAGCTAATTGCGTTGCACGCTAATTTCGTCTTAACGTGCTTTTGTACTGAAAACGTCATTCTACTTTTATATAGACTTATACTGTCAGTATCAATAAATATTGACAATATTATTGATTGCGCGTAGTTAATATTAATGAATTGATGTAGAATATTGACGGTAATCCAGATTTCTTGATTCTCGAGCCTATCATGCAGTATCGCTATGTGGTAGGGATAAGCTTGCCGCCTCCCATTTTTATTTGGGAGAGTGTCTCATTTATATTTGTTGGTATTCACAGTATTATTATTGGTCGTGTAAAATTTGTATTATTTCTAATTGCATGCTGAAGAAAGATAGAACAATGCTTTCAGTACAAAAGCAAGACGAGCATTACCATAATTTAGTGTACATGTGTACATTATGCAACAATAAATTATTTTAACTTTTGGTACGATTTGACTATATTTATTGTGGACATCCTCAATCGAAATTACAATTTAAAAAATGATAAACTCGATGCAAATTATAATTTTGAATGAGAATGATTATAATTAATAGTTTCTCCTGCATCAGAGGATTTTAGCCATTTTCCTTATCACACTGGCTAGTGCGGGTTTGATAGCAGAATTAATTGATTTTGCTTGGGTGGTATATGCACAGGGATACTCTCAATGATTTTGTCATTATCTTTCCGAGAGGTGGCGATTGAATAAAATCACATGTTTTTGTTTTGTTATTGATATGATCAGATTTGAACCCGGATCCTCGGCAGAGCAGACATACAACTCTCTGCGTCACGATCGCCTGGCATTGATTAATTATTGATAACAAATCTTTTATATAAATCTTTTAAATAATTTTATTTTTTAATTAATTTTGTAATACCATTATGAAATAAAAACTATTCCTTGGGTTATATATAAATATATATATTTATATGTATTACTTATTGTTAGATTAATTTAATTTTTTCAAAATTAAAAACAGTACCATTTGGTTTTATTTACTTTTTTATTTTTTAATGGTACATTTAATTCAGATTTTACTTTTTAATTTATTACAACAGTTTTTTCTTTGAGCTCGAGCGCGTGAACTTGTCATCTTTTTTTACCTTTTTTTAAAACGTAATTCGTAGATATCTCAGGAACGGTTTAAGAATATATTTCACTTACAACTTGTGATATCTCTACGTGTTTGTAAGTGCGGATACATTAGTATATCCTATTAACATCTCTGATATATCCGAATTTTTATGGAATATATTTGCAATATCCCAATAGGATAGCCTAACAAAATTTGAAAGATTTCTTTTGCTGTGTAAGAGAATAAATTTATTGTTAATCAAATACTGTTACATGGTAAACAACAATTTTATATATCAAATTTTATATAACAAATAATTTTATATATCATAATAGTTTATTGAGCGCCGTGATTTGCTTCTTATGTTATATATCTCTTGCTCGATACATGTAATCTATAGCGGCTGTAAACCGATATTGGGTGGATTTCGATAAATCTCTCAAATACGCCCATCCGAAGATGCAGACGCCCGCAATGCCGATCTCACGGATCAGTCTGTCACGACCTGTCTTTTCGGTAAAAGTTCCGCGAGAATCCGACAAGGTATAACAGAATAATATTTGGTTTACTGAGTTTCAAGCCGCTGTTGGTATGGCTTCTGCATCGATGTGGTTCCTGTTGTTATATCTCAATTTATGCGCGGCATGGATGGATAAGAGGTATGTTTCCTAATAAAAATATAACGTACGTTGTCCAATACCACGTTTGCATTTGTATAACTTTGATTAATATCTATATAAATAAAAAGTAAAAAGTATTTGTCATACATTTAATATTTTACGCGACATAATTGATAAACATAGTGCCTTGAAAATAAATATTAACAGATTACAATGATAAAAAATATAACTCAAGATACAATCGGATAAAGGGCCTGCGGTATTAAGCTTCTTTAATTTTATAAACTTTTTTCCGCAATTAAATAGACTTATATATATGTATAAATAATTTGCACAAAATTCAGACCAGTTTTGGAGTCTCGAGATGGACACCTCGTAATCTCCAGCGCGAAGGACAGAAATATCACACTGAAGATAATGGGGAGCGGTTACGTGAACGTCAATGAGATCAATCTGCTTCACGTAGCCTCGGCGGTGATGAATAAATATCTATATGTTCAGCATAATTGAAACGTAATTAGTTTAAACGTGTAGATTTCGATTTTCAGGCGCAAAATGCGACGCGGGTCATCGACAGGTGGCGGATGGGATATTTGGCCGATATGGAGAATTCCCTTCAGCAACTAACGACTATAGTGACAGGCACTACAGGCTTACAGAGAAGAGTCGCTCTGCTCGAGAGAAGTATCGACATGAACAATGCGAGTCGCACAGGAAACAGATCACGTATACCGGTAAGAATGCGCAATATTGAATCAACAGCTTGCGATGACATATTTTTCTCTCCATCCTCGTACCAAATTATACCAGTGTGTAAATAAAAAGAAAAATACAAGAGCCATGTAGAACGATATAAGAAAGAGATTGTATAATAATAATGTAAATAACGTTAACAATTTTTATAGTATTAAATTATTATTTATCTCTTACTTATAATTCAGCATTTTTTAACGATAAAAAGTTATATAAATTGTGTGCATCAAAATAAAATAAAAAAATTATGCAGAATTAAATGTATTAAGTTATTCATTGAATAATCTCTTTTCAGAATTATATTCCAATGCCGAGTATAACCAAAAGCAACATTCGTCGTATCAACGTCCGAGTATGTATTAATCGCGAATTTATTTAAAGTGAATATATATATGTATAAGAATAATGACTTGTGCGATAAAATTAAAAATGTGCAAATGTATTTTTTAAGCTCAAGGCATTAGAGGACTCACTGAGAGCTATGCAAACACTGCTCCGAGAGAACGAGTGTCAGAGTAACCCGTGTCAAAATGGTGGCACTTGTGAAGATCTCTATGATGCCTATCAATGTCATTGTCCGTCAAATTGGGAGGTATGCGAGTGCACTTCGACAAGACTGACAATGAGTGTATTTCGTGAGAATATAATTATGATGATTTCAGGGCCCGAATTGTATGACGGACGTCAATGAGTGCGCGAGATTTCTTGGCACGGATCTCGGATGTCAAAACGGAGCGACCTGTCGTAATTTGCCTGGATCTTATCGGTATGCAATTTCAACAGTATAACATGTATTTTTTGAATTTAATTTATGAAGTCACATAAAAGACTTTTCACCGAAATGATTCAATAATTTTAAATTTTATTCTAAAATTCTATTCCTTCGAAAATAATTCTGCCGAGTTTCGCAAATGGCCTTTATGGCAATGATTTCTCGGATGTACTGTGCGGAATATGTCTGTGTATAATATCGGTTCGGATATTAGATGCGACTGCTTGCCGGGATGGTTTGGCCTTCATTGTACGCAGAAAACATCGATTTGCAATACAGAGAATTCTGAAGCGCTTTGCGGCGAGCATGGTGTATGCGTTGCCAAAAGCAGCACTTCACTTGGATATACGTGCATCTGTGATCAAGTATGCTCTAATTTTTTTTTCCTTTAACGCTGTTTTTAAATCATCCAGCTGTATCAAGAGCGAGGCTTATCGTATAAACTGCTCTTACAGCTTGTTTGTAGCGGAATACGCTGATCCTTTTCTTTATCGTTCTTAGGGATGGGAAAGCGACGGCACAAGCCCAGCTTGCACCAAGGATGTAGACGAATGTGCAGCGGCCCATCCACCTTGCTCCGTAAATCCACCGGTACCGTGTCGCAATACACGCGGCTCATTCACTTGCGGTGCTTGTCCGCACGGCTACAGCGGAAACGGCTATTATTGCACCGACATTGATGAGTGTCTTATTAACAATGGCGGCTGCAGTACCACTCCTTACGTACAATGCATTAACACAATGGTAACACATTATACAATATATGGTACTAATTGTAAGTAAAATTACGTGATTGTATCCAAAAAAACGCAATATTCAATAATGTTTTGCCTATTTTTAGATACGCGCCATGAAAAGTGTCTTTTATTAAAAATAAATATGTAAACTAAAAACTAAAATTGCCAAATAGAACAACGCGTTATAATTCGCTGCAACAGCATTCCTATCATTTTCATGACTTTAATTACAGGGTTCCAGAACATGTGGGGCTTGTCCTCTAGGATACCGCGGCGACGGAGTGAGTTGCATTTTTGTCGGTGGTTGCGCCATCAACAACGGCGGATGCCATCCATTAGCTACCTGTACCGAGAATCCATCGCTTACAAGTTCTTATGTGCTGTGCCGTTGCCCACCGGATTACGTCGGTAATGGAATGGGACCAAACGGCTGCCAATTAACTGATGTATCACTTAATACAGCGTGTTCTCGCAACCCCTGCGTTCATGGCACATGCGTGCCAAACGGTGCAAATGGCTTCACTTGCACATGCAACTCGGGATACTCAGGTATGTATTAGGGACGAAAGTGAGAGAGAGAGAGAGAGAGAGAGAAAGGTAGGGCGAAATAGATCCGTGAGTCAACTCGTGTAAACTGTAACGCTCTGCTTCTCATATGTGACGAATAATAAAATATGGAATTAATTCGTGCTTGACGAATGCACAATAATATAATTTATAATATAAATTATAAAGTTTAAACTGAGGTTTAAATTTACAAAGAGTAACTCCACTGTGTGTGGAAGAAACTCTCAATTTATTTAGTAAGAATTGAAGATAGTGAGAATTGCGCGCCTTATACATTTATATTATATACTGTGCTTTTAAATTTTTAAGGAACCACATGTAATATACCGATCGATCCGTGCTCGCCGAATCCTTGTCGAAATAGCGGAATTTGCACTGTTTTAAACGGGCAGGCAACGTGTCAATGTACAACTAGCTTCACAGGAGCCAGGTGCGAAATGCCACGACAAACGTGCGGCGGTGTGTTACGGAATCCCATGGGAACACTTCAGTATCCCATGGGCGGTAGCACTTACCAGCATGGATTGAGTTGCGCCTGGGTGTTAATCACGGAACCCTCCAAGGTTCTGAATGTCACCTTTACGGCTTTTAATCTCGAGCAATCCACAGATTGCAAGTTTGACTTTCTACAGGTGCGAATGTTAATGTTGTATATTAAAAAGGCAATTAAAAAATTATTTGTCGCTTTTTTACTGAAGTTATTGTATCAGTAATGAGCTATTAATTTTGCCAGTTTTTTTAGAAACTTATCTGTGTTGAGGGTAAATTCTTATAGTCTCTTGCTTTAAGAATTTGTGTATTTTTTTATTTCACTAAAGAGCTTTTTTTAATACTGCCTCTAATAATTTCTAAATTTCTATTCCTTAAATTTTTTAATGTAAAGAATTAAAGTATGAAAAAAATGATAGGATTGAGAAAAATCATTCTAGTTCTTAATGCACGTATACACTTTTAGATTCACGATGGCAGAAATGCTGGTAGTCAAATGATCGATAGATTTTGCGGTTCCACGTTGCCTAACGAAAACGGGACAATCATCTCGTCTCATAACACTCTCTACTTGTGGTTCCATTCGGACAACAGTATAGCTCACGATGGATTTACTTTCCATTGGAACAGCGTCCATCCTGTTTGTGGAGATGTTTTAGAAAATAATTACGGTACCATTACGTCTCCAGGTTCACCTGGGAGATATCCTCCAAACAGAGATTGCTTCTGGAAAATCATTGTCGATCCGTCGAAAAGGATTCAATTCCATTTTGGTCAGCTGATGCTCGAGCAAAATTGCCTGAACGACTATTTGGAAGTAAATACTTTATGGGCCAATTATGATGCTCATAAATATTTTATATATATTTCTTTCGTTACTAAATTTTCTAAAAATCTAAAAATAATTACCTATGTGTTAATACTTGTTATTAATTTTTATTCCATATTTGGCGTCATAGATTAATGGTACAGAAGACGAACGTTTGGGACTTTTTTGTAATCACACTCGTCCACCGCCTCTGATTACGCCTGGTTCTGAAGCGACTGTTCATTTTCATTCTGACAGTTCTAATCAAGATGCTGGTTTCCAAATTCATTATTCAATGATTGAAGGTATTTGCTGAGATAGTTTATCTATACAATTTATAAGTGTATCAACATTATTTATTTAAAAGAAACGGGGATTAGTAATTTTATAATTTTGAAGATCACTACTAGTTTAAATAATTTGCCATATTTAGGTATACCTGGTTGTGGTGGAACTTATACCAGTGCCACTGGAATAATCACTTCACCAGGCCACACGTTTTCGTATCAGCCGAATATGGAATGTGAATGGAAGATACAATTGCCAGCAGGCGAACGAATTCGAGCGTCATGGTTGAAATTTGATCTCGAAACTTCCACTAATTGTCAGTTTGACTTTGTCGAGGTGATCTTTCAGCTTTCATTGCTCTAGCGTTTTATAGAAAGAAAATTTTAATGTTTACGATGTACTTTTGCAGATTTACGATGGATCTACCACAGAGTCTCCGTTACTTGGTAGATACTGCAGTTCGGACCTGCCGCCAGTGATCAAGTCAAATTCGAACATATTAACTGTATTTTTCAAATCCGATTTCTCTTACGAAGGGGAAGGTTTCACATTGTCGTACGAAACTTTATGCGGCGGCGAATTCCACGAGGATACTGGAATCATCAAGTCGCCCTTCTATCCGAGCGCTTATCATCACTCGCGAACGTGTATTTACGAGATCATACAGCCGCCCGGCAAAGGGATCGTACTAACTATAGAAGACATGGACATCGAAGGCAGAGATCAGAATTGCTATTACGATTACGTTGAGATTTTCGACGGTGATAATGAAAATGCGACGAAACTCGCCACTCTGTGCGGCGAAGTGGAAAGCATGCCAGATACTCCTTACTACTCCACGCATAATTTCATGTACATAAAGTTTACCACCGATAGCAGCATCGACGGTCGAGGTTTCAAAGCAAATTACACAACCATCAATCGTAGTAAGTAAGAGCATCGCTGCGGTTTTTTTTAAAAACTTTAGGTTTGGTATCTTTTAAACGCAAGAGATTTATTCTGCTCGCAATTAAATTCTTACGCAAAACCGAAGCTTTGAGAATAAAGCAAGCATTGATATTACCGTTTCTGATTAAGGATGTGGTGGATTACTGAAGATGCCAAACGGTATGATTCAGCCTCCTCTAGAAAACGGAGTTTATGTCGATAATGAGGAATGTATCTGGACTATTCAAGCACCGCCAGGATACGTAATACAACTTAGCTGGATATCATTTCATTTAGAAAACTATGGCCATTGTAATAATGATTACGTCAACCTTTACGAGAACTTTACCTCGCCTAACGAAAACATAATAGCCACGTATGACGACGTTAATAATCTCTTATTTCTAACAATTTAAATAAGAAAATGATATTAGTGCTGAAGCATTTGAATTATTGAAAAGTTATTAATTATACCATTTAATACCTGTTATACTATAATGATATATATGTAATTAACTCAACTCAACTTTTTTTTAACAGCCTTTTTAAACATATTACAACTATACGTTTTAGATATTGTGGTAATACTAAACCGCCCGAATTAACGACGCAGGATCGTACACTTACCATACTCTTTCACACTGATGTAAGTGTTACATACGAAGGATTCGTTGCTACATACATTTTCATGGATATGACGAAGGTCTGCGGCGGTCATTATTCAAAGCCAAACGGCGTTATTAGATCGCCCAATTATCCTAATCATTATCCGAGCAACAAGGAGTGCGTTTGGATTATCGAAGCGCAAAACAGACATAGAATTATTCTCACGGTCGAGCATTTTGAATTGGAAAGACAAATGACTTGCACATTCGATTACTTAGAAATTAGGTATTAGTATGATTTGAAAATTAATTTTGTTACTTTTTCAAATCACACGCTATTTTATATTTCTCATATTTCAGAAACGGTGGCTACGACTCATCGCCTTTAATCGGCACATTTTGTGGCACAGACATACCTACTGAAATACCAAGTCAAGCGAATCAAATGTATATTAAATTCGTTTCGGATTTCTCGAGATCAATGCAAGGTTTCGAAATACGGTGGGACAGCACGACGCAAGGTAGAAGTATACAGAAAGTCCTGATCATATTCCGTTCTTTCATTTCTTATATTTGTATATTTAACTTTAGGATGTGGTAGCACAATGACCGCAGTAACTGGGGATATTACATCTCCAAATTATCCTGAGCCTTATTCAATGAACGCGGATTGCTATTGGAAGATCGCTGTGGCAGCGGGTAGTTTAGTGCAGGTTACAATAGTGGATCTTGATCTTGAGCAACACGAAAAATGCCGGTATGACTTTATCGAAATATATGAAGGCATCAATCATCGCTCAAATGGAAGACGTTATTGCGGTAGCACGTATCCGAAGATTATTCAATCCAAATCCAATCAAATGACCGTCCGGTTTCGTAGTGATTTCAGTAATTCTGGCCGCGGTTTTCATCTGAACTACGAAACGCGTATGTATACCCACGTATTATTAACTCAAAATACTGTTTAATTTTAATGCACTAATATTATCTTAGAAAGTTACAAATTAAAATTATTTAAAAAATATGTTATATGTGGATTATAGTAGAAATTTTTACTTTTAAATATATTTAAATATCTTTTTTTATTAATTATTATATATTATTATTAATGTTCTTTTTTAAATTTAAAATATTTTGCTCACGTTTTGCAAAAATTTTTTAATTAATATATTTTAATTTTAATTACTTATTGCGGGATTATTTTACTGTTGAGTTGTTATTTTTATGATGCAGAATGCCAAAACAAATTACGTGGCTACTACGGTGTGATAGAGTCCCCGAATTTCCCCAATAGATACGAGCACTCAGCTAACTGCAGTTGGACTATCGAAGCCCCAATTGGTAACACGATTAATTTGACTTTCTCGCACTTTGATCTCGAAGGAAGAACAGAGCAGTTTCCGCCGTGCGAATACGACTATCTGCAAATCATGGAAGGGGAGAATGATACTCCCAACAACGATTTGGGAAAATTCTGTGGAACTATCGATCTCCCAATGAAAATTAATTCAACGCAACATCAAGTGTTTATAACGTTTGTTACGGACTCCTTTATTGCCTTCAACGGTTTCCGGCTCGAATGGACGGTATATGGTTGCGGCGGGCATTTGACGAAACCGTATGATAATTTCACGTCGCCTGGATATCCTTCAGTTTATCCGACATATATTGACTGCGAATGGCTGATCGAAGTGGATTACATGCACAGCGTCGAGATCACATTTTATGAAGTGAGTATACCTGAAGAAGTATATACGCAAAGATCATACGGAAGTTAGTACTTCGAAAGGGATGTTAACGTAAATCTGCGATATTGTAATGTAAAAAGGGAAACTTTTGTCCTTCAGGTTAACACTGACAAGCGTTTAAATCATCTGTGTGGCGAAAATTTCTACGATAAACTCCAAATTTATGAGGGCGAAGACGCAGATGCGCCGAAATTGGCCGAGATTTGTCAGTCGAAGAAGCCAGTGACGTACACTAGTCCAGGAAACAAAATATTTGTCAAGTTTCACTCGGATCCAATGTACGCCGGTCGAGGATTCAATGCCAGCTATAAGAGAGTCCCCATCGGATGCGGTGGTAAATTTACAACAATCTCGGGCGTCATTCACTCGGCTAATTATCCACAGAATTATCCGCACACTCAGAATTGCGAATGGCTGCTAGAGGTCGACAGCAATCACCTCGTGAATCTCACGTTCCTGGACTTTGATGTTGAGAACAGTAGAAATTGCAGTGACGATTACGTCAAGGTAACGCTGTAACTCTTAAAATAAATTGCTCGTAAAAATACAATCTCGAGTATTTGTTTAATTAATTCTAATCGCAAGTGTTAACAATCTTGTCTCTCGTATTTTCGTAGATCTTTGACGGCCCGACGAAAGATGACCCGTTACTGGGAGCACATTGCAGTAATCAGCTACCGCCGACTTACATTTCGAGTAGTAATCAAATGTTAGTAGTTATGCGGAGCGATAGTATTATTTCAGCCAAAGGTTTCAAAGCTCAATACAAGAGAGCCTGCGGTGCTCGTATAATTGTGAAGGATCACGGTTTCGTTACACCCCCGACGGGCGCTTCCCCTGATATAGTTGACGAGACTAATTGTACATGGACATTGATAGCTGAAAATCCAGGTAATTCAATTTTGTCTTAATTCACATGTTTACCTGCAGATATTTACATTTGTTTTTATAATTTTTATAATTATTCTACTTTTCATACTCTATTCTTTATTGCAGACGACCACGTAACAGTTACTTTCACGCATTTTGAGATCAGTCCGTCTAACACCCGATTCGTGAGACTGCCAAATTCTTGTCTTTGGCTCTCCCTCCAGGTATTCGAGGGTGAGGGCATAGATGGACCGCTTTTAGGGAAATGGTGCAACAACGTTGCGCCACCACCGATTACAAGTACCGGAAGCTCGATCACGTTACATCTACACGTGGTCCACGAGTTCTATGGTCACTTTGTCGCTATGTATTCCGTCCTGAATACAGGTACGTTAGATGAAAAAAAAAAAATATATATATATATAATATATATAGTGCAGAAATGTATTAAAAGATGTTTTTAATTTCATCTCAATTTTTCAGCTTGCGGCGGAAACTACACATCCGAACAAGGAATAATCACCTCGCCTAGTTATCCAAACAGCTATCCCTTGAACGCAGAATGCGTTTGGATTCTGAATACCTCCCCCGGTAACAAGATTACTCTTGGGTTCTCCGAGTTCGATGTCGAGTCGAGCGAAAACTGCGATATGGACTATCTCGAGATACGGGAGGATAGCGGAATTGGAAAGCTTATTAGCGTTTCTTGCGGCACAGATGTCGCGGAAATTACATCCTCCAGCAAACTGTGGATCAAGTTTAAGAGCGATGGTTCAGGCACTGCTAGGGGTTTCAAGGCTGAATATAATCTCATCGGAGGGAACGAACTGGAAGGACCTATGGGACGCATTACCTCGCCGTTGTATCCAATACCGTATAAGCGAACTGCTACGTTCTCATGGCGCATCACTGTTGAAATGAATTCGATTATACGTGTCAAATTTACAGATTTGCAAACAGAAACATATGGCTACTCTGTGCCAGATAGCATCTCCAATTTTATTAAAGCAAGTATATTTATCGAGAATGTGACAAAATATAAATAGCATGCACATTTTTAAGGCATAAATATAATCCATTAATACATAAATATAATTATATATATATATATATATATATATATAAAACATATATTGACGTTATATATTGTTATATATACAATATTATTATATATTGATGCTTAACATCGGTCTTTTCAGTCAATGAAATATTCATGTATTATTTTAATTATTAATTTATTTTTATCTATTTTTAATTAGCTATATGATGGATATGATAATGAAGCACCACTTCTACAAAAAGTAAACGGTGTTACTTTGCCAGATCCGATATATTCATCCAGCAATGTGATGTACATTATAATGAAAACACACCTTCTCAGTCAGGGAAATTATTTTGATCTCACATGGCTTCAAATGCCAAGAAATGTTTCCGAAGGGGGTAACAAGTAGATTAAATGTAAATTTCTATTATATATATCTATACTTAATATTTTATTATTACCATAAATAAGAATATCGAAATAATGCAATTTTTTATAATGAACTCGATGTTAATACAAAAGCTAATTTCAACGCCAATATCTTATTTCGAATTAAACAATGTTTCCCTATAATATAAATGCGCGATAATGCACATGTACATATGTATACATGTCGAATGTAGTGAACACACTACATTCGACAAGTAAGTAAAGTCACGTTAATGTGAAATATGTATGCCTTTAATTACAATTTATTTTGTTTGTCCGCAGTGTCGGAGTGCAACAAGGAAATAGCTTTGATGAGCGACCGCAACATGACGTACACCTTCAGTTCTCCTGGTTGGCCGACCGGCTATGGTCCCAATTTACATTGCAATTGGGTTTTCACATCGCCACCTGGAACACATTTGGTATTGAACATAATGATCATGGATTTGGAAGAAACTAGTAATTGCGTAGCGGATTCGGTTACCGTCTATTCAGGAAACGCATTGACATCGACAACCGATGCTCGTCTGGAAAGTAAATTATGCCTGGCGAACTCCAGTATGTCCAGAATCAGCGGAACCAATGTGATGACAGTGAAATTCGATTCGGACGCGTTCGACAATAAAACCGGCTTCAACGCATATGTATATCGAGGTTGTAAATGCCTGACATGCCTATTAACAAAATCAAATTTTGACACAAGTATCCGTAAACGCGTTCTCATTAATGTTTATAGATTGCGGAGGTCAATTAACTGGCCCGAACGGCATAATTGAATATGACAATTCTTCTTCCATGAGAGCGATTCCTTCGTGGCATTTTTCATGCGAGTGGACCGTGACAGTGAGACCCGGCAGAACTATCAAAGTTCACATTACCGAAATGTCAATACAGGAAATGCCCGATCATACATGCATTAATAATTATTTGATGGTTAGTACATTATATTATTAGATTTTTAGAGACAATACAATTATAAACAAAAGAAATAAATAAGAAAGGAAGAAATAAGAGAAAGAGAATTTAATATTAAAAAAAATAATATATATATATAATTTTAGTTAAAAAATGGAGACGGAATGCTCTCGCCTTTGTTAGGCAACGGAAAGTATTGTGGTGAAGTGACACCAGCGGAACTAGAAACCACCGGAAATCGTGTTTACATTAAAGCTGTTGGCAGTGGCCTTCAGTTTCGTTTTAAGCTCGATTATAGGTGATTTTTGCATAATGCAATTTTAAAAATTAAATAATGTATATACGTGATTATTACGTATATGTGACAGTATTTCTCTAACTTCATAAAATATTATTTTACTAAAACGTTTATTTTAATTCCTTCTTAATTTAATATCTTTTCATATTTTAGAGAAGTAAGCATGAGCTGTGGCGGCGAGTTCATCTTAACAAGCACGCAGAAGAAATGGGAGATCACATCGCCCAATTATCCAAACATCCCTCCAACTTATGCCGAATGTGTTTGGAAAGCTACTGCTCCAGCTGGTGAATGGCTCACAATCCATTTCTTGGAGAGATTCGATTTGACCTCGTCCGAAAAGTGAGATATGATTGTTACACAAAAATAAAACAAATTTCTAAAGAAATATTCTTAATATTACAGTTGACTAAAAATAATTTCTACCGTAATAATATCTTTTTAGTTGCGACAGAGAATATGTCGAGGTAAGAGATGGTGGAACCGATGGCTCGCTACTGATGGGAAAATTCTGTAAAGATGTAGCACCCAGTAGTATGACTACTAAAGGTAACATGATGTACGTCCACTTTTACACGGATACGCCAGAACCTAAGAATGGTTTCAAAGCTGTAATTACTGCAGGAGGTAGGTATTAAATAAATATATTTTACAAATTTTATTTTAATATTAAGACGGTAATAAATAATTTTTTCTTATTAAACAATGTAAACATTTATTATCTAATAATTTTACGTTAAGAGTAGAAAAATGTGATAAAGTGTAATGTATTTGTATAGAGGTCTGTGGCGGAATTTTGCGCGCTACTACAGGCGTCATTGAATCTCCGTATTATCCGCATCCGTATCCCGCAAATCAGAACTGCTCATGGATGATAATAGCACCGACGGATCATAACTTGAAATTAGAATTCCGCGATATACAACTTCCTGGCTTCCGTCGATGCCATTCGACTGATCATGTTGTTATTGGTGAAAAACTTAAAGAAAACGACACTAGTAAGTAACAACTGATAATGACCGATTACAAAAATTCGGATTTAAGCTTTTCCATTATTGTAACGTGCATGAATAATGAATGAAAACATTTTTCAACAGTTTCAATAATCGATACTTATTGCGGTCTTCAAAAACCGGATGTAATCGAAACATCGTCAAATGAAGCGTATGTGCACTTCCAAAGTGACAACAGAGAATTCGTTAATTACAAAGGTTTCAGTCTAAACTTCACTGCTAGCCAAGAAAGTTAGTAGAAAACAAACTGCATTTAAATATGTTTTATTGCGCATTATAAATTTCATTTTACATGTAAAAATGAATTTTATACTACAAATATTTTAATTATATATTTTCTGCTTGTTTAGCATGCGGTGGTTCATTTACCGCACTGAGTGGAATAATTAAATCACCCGGATATCCTAATCCGCGCACAAGATCAAGGTAAATTTTTTTCTAAAAAACAAAACTTTTATCAATTAACAGAATAATTTAAGTAATTAGTAGAATATTTTATTTATTGAATATCTGTGTGTTAAATGAAAAAGATAGCAAAATACAAAATTATTTTAAATTGATATTAAATTATAAATACGATTAATTTAAATAAATATGATATTAATATATACATTTTTTGTACACTTAAAATTGAAGCGAAATTCACACAATCTTCATCTAAATATCAATATGTTATAGATATTGCGAGTGGCGGATTGAGTTACCGATTGGTTATCAAGTTGTAGTGAATATTTTAGATGTAGATATTAGTGATTCTGGAATTGCACGCACACAGTATACACTTTCGGTAAGTCATGTAACGTCAATGAGATATGAAAAATATTTATTTCGACAAAAGGATAATACATTCTGAAATTCTTCTTTTTCTGCAGTTTTATAACGATTTACGGTTCAAATCGAAGATCAAAAGCTTAGGCCAAGGCGCTAGTGTACAAGAAATAAGGAGCTCCAGTAATACTATGCTTATTGCCTATTGGGCCTCCCTCGGACATCGAGGTTTCAAACTTCAGTATACGTCTGAAGCTCCGGCTCGTAAGTTTCAAACGCTACTATCGCGTATTTTATGATGATGCAATTTAAATAAAGATATATATTTTAATACCAAAAAATTTTAACCGACTAATTTTTCGGAATCATCGTAGCTTGTGGTGGCAGTCTGAGAGAAATTGAAGGCAATTTAACAGCTCCTACAAGCCCACCTTTCAATCAATCTTCGTACGTTTGCCACTGGAAATTGGAACCACCCGAAAATATGATCGCTTCCGGGGATAATCGCTTTACAATGACAATAAAAGTCACTGCTGTTTTTCTTGGCGGATTGGTTAGAAGTAGTTGCATCTATCCTCAGTATATTGAACTTCAGGGTAAAGTAAAAAACACTAATTTGTCGCTCGATATCGATAATAATTATTAGAGATAAAAATCAAATATTATATTTTGAAAAAAATATTAACATTAAATATTGTCTAGGTATTGGAAAATTGTGTGAAAATATGACAGAACCGAGATATTTAAGAAGTCCGAAATTAATCAACGAATTAACGGTAAAGTATTTTTAATATTTATCATAGCATTTCTATATCTATATAAATAATAGTTTTAAGAATTTTTATGTAAATTAAAATTATTTGCATTTTATCAAATATAAAAAATAGAATATAGAATATACTAAAAAGTTTTAGTATTTCAAATTTTAGCTAATGAATGGTACTTATTATGGATTAAAACCCATAATGGATGTCAATTTACAATATCAATGGCAACCTTGTGGTGGTATTTTGCGAGAAAGTTATACTATCGAATCACCAACGAACATTTCCTATCCTATAAATTGCGCTTGGCATGTAGATTATCCTGAAGGAGAAACGATCAATCTCTCTTTCACTAAACTTCAACTTGAAAATAACTGCGATCAGAATTACATCATTGTCAAGTAAGATACTTTCTATTGTTTATCAAATATAATCTTTAATATACCTAATCTTTAATCTACATCTATCGTTTATAATCAGGAATGGCGGACCGACATCACCGCAGGTTCTAAAGCTCTGTGTTCATGCCACAAGTCAACTTGAAAAATATAGCGTTAACAGTATTTCGAATCAGCTGTGGATAGAATATTTCGCTTCGAGCGGTTCAGGCAGCTTCGAGATCGAGGTGAAGGTTGCCACCACAGGCTGCGGTGGATCCTTACACGGAAGCAGCCGCGAAATCGCATCTCCGGGGTAATTACTATTTTCTTATAAAGATAAGAGGTTGTGTTAACACAATTTTTAAGGAGAGATCATTTAATAACACTTGCGTAATTTCAGATTCCCCGCACAATATCCGAACAATGGCGAGTGTACGTGGGAGATAATAGGCGACAATGGCTATCACATAGGTTTAACCTTCGTCGACCGGTTCAGCCTGGAAAGTAGTTCCAATTGCGAGAAAGATTATGTGCAGGTCTGATTATTATTATACGTAAGAAAAACGTTGAAGAATATTGAACAATTATTACTGTAATTTTTTCGATTGTTTTGCGATCATTTATTCCATTCACTACATTCTCGCAACGACTTAAAGAAACGTGAATACGAAGAAAACGTTGTGAATTAAAAGAATAGTACTAAAAAATTTATTGCACACAGATATTTGATTGGCTCAGAGAAGAAGGAAATTATGATAATGGCGAATGGAAAAGTCTCGGAAAAGTTTGCGGCAGGGATACACAAAAGCCTTTTAACTCGACGTCAAATCGCATGAAGGTGATTTTCCATTCGAACGAGGCAGTACAGTCGGATGGTTTTCGTGCCGTCTGGAACGAGAATTGCGGTGGTGTTTTTCAGGCGACCGAGAAAATTAACATCATCCAATCGCCGTCGTATCCATCTTTCTATCCACCCAGTGTTGTCTGTAATTACACCATCGTCGCGCCAAAGGATGACATCATCGTCGAGTTCACCGATTTTCAGCTTGAGCGTAAGTGTCAATAGTCATCAGGAGATCTTCAGATCCCCTGAGGTATAATATTCTGCTTTAATATCTTCTGCATATTATATACAAGCGTAATATATAGTGTCTAATACTATGCTGTAAGATATTTCATAAAACTACAATAATATGTTTGTGACACAGGTACATTTTATTATTTCTAAAACTCTAAAGTAAAAAGAAAAAAAAATAATAAAAATTGATTTTAGGAGACCGCAGACGACATTGTAGCTTTGACAACGTCACTGTCATATCGGAAAATATATACATGACGGAGGATGTGGAAACTTATTGTGGCATCAACAAACCACCACTTTTGAGATCCACTTCACGGATAGTGATTGTCTTTATGACGGACAAATATGTGCAGCGAAACGGTTTCCAGTTTAAATATTTCCTCAATAGTAAGTTGTTTCGCAAGTTCCTCGTATATTGATGGCAACAACAAAAATTATACGCTGCAAATAATAACATAATTGTTAGAAAATGTAATTAATCTGTTTAAAAAAATACTGCAGCGTTTGATATTTTGAGAAAAATTGTAAAATAATTAGAGAAAAAAAATGAAGAAATTAATAAAACCGTTGTAATTAACAGAATGCGGTGGTATAATCACACAGCCTGCCGAGCTTAAGCCTTTGATGCATGGAGAGGAATATTTTGGACGTATGAATTGCACTTGGATTATTAAAGCACCGCAAGGGAAGAGTATACTTGTGCGCTTCGAGAAGTTCATTCTAGAGTTTAGTACTAGGTGAGTTTTCGACAAGTCCAATATCAAGCGCGTTTTTTTATTAGAAATTTAATTAATCTTCTGTTTTCAATTTGTAGTTGTTATTTCGACAACGTCGCCGTTTACGAGGGTGATACCGTTAGTCATGACAAGCGAATTGCTCTGATTTGCGGTAACCTGACTGGTAATTTACCAACATTTAAATCCGATTCCAATTCTATGGTCGTTAACTTTAATGCCGATAATTCGAGGCATTTCGAAGGTTTTACAGCCAAGGTACAAAATCTGTTATTAATATTAAATATTATTCTGTGGCATTATTTGATCTGCCATTTAATGGTAACTGATACGGCGTCTTTTTTGTATAATAATTATCTACTGCCTCTTCTGTACCTCACTTTACTACATATTTTCAATTAAATTATGCCTAGCAAAAATGGTAACTATAATAATAATAAACAATTTTAGGTGCTGTTCACGACAAATCCAGAAGGCGGTTGCGGAGGATTAGTCAATTTAACGTCGATTCGATCTAAATCGTTCAGAACTCAACAGGCGGCGACTTATCAACCATTTGAAGAATGTCATTGGACTGTAGTAACATCACCGGCCAAAACTATAATGTTTACAATTAATAGCATAGATATTAAGAATTCAATTAATAATATCACTCAACATGATAAATGCAACGGTGATTATCTCGAGGTAAGTTTTGCGCGCATCTCTGATAAGTGCTTTTAGAAATGCTGGTAACAAGATTGCATATATATATATATATATATATATATATATATATATATATGTATATATCATACAATATCGTAAAAAAGAGATGCGGAAAATACGCATTAGTTTAATAGCATTAACCTATTAAGTTCATGTTAATATATTGTAAAAATAACGTTTAATTGTTCTTAGGTTCGAGATGGCGGTGGACCTTATGCCGAACTTATTGGTCAATTTTGCGGGCATTCAGTGCCATCTCCCATAACGTCTACTTCAAACCAAATGTGGATTAGATTTTATACTGACGGCACTACTGAGGGTGCCGGTGTAACAGCCACATTGGATACTAATGACGGTAAGAAATTTTATATTCACTTTATCAGTTCTCTATTATCACGCTATTGTAAAAAACGAAATATGCCCAAATCAATATTTTTTTACAATACATTTCATTTGTATATCTACAAATTTTCATGTCTCTCTTTTCTTAGTCTTTTTTTTTAATATTGTCAATAATTTGAAAATATTATTTTATTAGCTCTCTCTGGTAACTTTTCTTCTTGTGTGATTTTGTTGTAGCATTGTGCGGTTTAGGTACTCGATTAGTAAACGAGACAACTCATGTACTTACTTCGCCGAATTATCCAAATACACATTTAGCTGGAACTAAGTGTCGCTGGACCTTGAAATTGGCCAATGAATACAGTGATAGAATGCGAATTCGATTTATAGATTTTGATTTGGCGGATTCCGACAAGTGTGAACATGAGTATTTAGAAATTACTGAGCATAAAGTAAGTGCTGATAGATAATAAACACTTAAATATATTTATTCTTTATGTTTTAGTTAATAATATAATTTGCAAGATAATTAATTACTCTTAACAGTTACTAATTTTAAAAATATAATTACTAGTCAAGAATATACATTTTTCTACAAATAATTAAAAAATTAAACTATTATTTTCTTTTTAACAATCAGAAATACATCAATGAAGGATTTGGAACAAACTTTATTTATAGTGGCATAAGAACCCATCCAATTACCGTCGAGATGGTAAGTTTTCTACATTAAGAATCAAGTTCTGTGTCTCTTTTTATTAGTAATTCATTTACATTATATATATATATATATACACACATATATATAATATATATATATATATATAATATTTTTTTTATCTTTCAAGGGTAGCCGTTTACCTTATGCCTCGTACAGGTATTGCGGCAGCGAATTACCACACGAGTATTACAGGTATTTAAAATTGACTCTATTGGATCATTACGATGATCTAAACGATATTAAAGTAAGATTATTCCAAATTGAATGTTCTTCCACAGTTACAGTAACGAAGTCAAAGTGACATTTAGATCGTTGTCCAACGACCACAAGGGCTTTAAGCTGGGATACAGTAAAGCGAATTGCGATCGAAATTACACGAGCGAGCAGGGACGAATCGTTCACAACGAATTTACAAGCTGCACGATCACGATCACCGCCCCGGCAAACCATACCATTTCTCTGTACTTCAATCATTTCAGCATTTACGACGCAGAGCAGTGCACGCGCAATGCGTTGCAAGTACGTTCCTTAATTGCGAAGGAAATCGCTAAGGAAATCGCGTCTGAGAGGATACAGAAATTATTCAATTTACTTTCGAAAACCCGAGTGACGCGTTTTCGATGCGCGTTGTAAGTCTAAATTCCTAAATAGATTTATGCGTCTCGCAGGTACGCGAGGGTGACTCAAGTGGACCGCTTATAACGACGTTGTGCAGCACGGCGACGCCAAGCCCGATTTTCAGTACCGGCAACAAACTCACTTTGCACTCCTGGACCGAGAGCGCCAGCTCTTATCAAAGTTACGACATCATTTACACAACCACGGATGCAGGTAGGACGCGTAGTAGCGTGCATAAGTCTCCCCCTTTCCCCCTCGTTGCATCCGATTAATGCACGCCACCAGATGCGGAGAAATTATAACGCGCGGGCGATGATTTACGACGTTGCGGCGCCTCGAGATACGCGCCACGTGAAATGTTGCGGTTTATTTTCGCGGGGAGGGGGGGGTGGGATCGCACGAAAATCCAATTGCGGCACCGCTTCAAACGCCGCGCGAGTTATATCGCAAACGAAAGATCGGCCGGGGCGTCGTTTTCGCAGAGCATTTCTCAAAATCGAAATTGCGCAGGTCGTGGTTGCGGAGGGCGTATATTCAACTACGGTGGCAGATTCACCTCGCCGTTGTATCCTAATACGTATCGCAACAATACCGTGTGCACTTGGGACGTGAGCGTACCGCGAGGCTTCAAGATCATTCTCGAGTTTCTTGTATTTGACATCGGCACGAGGAAGAACTGCGGCGGCAATAATCTCAAAGTTTACGACGTTGTCCCCAGCGGAGAACTTTTACATAGCACTTACTGCGGTGGGGTAAGTGATTTGACAATAAAAAATAAAATGAGAGATATATTCTCGGAAATTGTCGACAGATTTTAGAATTGGAAAAATTGCGAGCGTCTAAAGAATTTTCTTAGCGAGAATTTGTTCTACAAAACTACATTTTTAATTTTCCTTCAGATTATATTTCAAATATTTCTTGAAATATCATTTCTGTAACATATATAATTAAACATATATGTATTTGTAATGTATTTTATTACATACATAATTAAAATTAATAAAAATATAAAGTATATAAATAAAGATATTTTTTGTAGGATGATCCAGCGAGACTCGAAATTGATACCAATCGAATTCTTGTTAAATATACTTCGACAGTTAATAATATTGGATCGGGATGGGTTATTGTATTCATGGCACAATCGACTGGTAAGCATGAATATTCGTCTTTATACGATAGGATGTTTAAATTTTTTTATAAACCGCAAATCACGTAAGTATGAAAGGCAATAATTGAAAAATAATTAACGTTTTCAGTGCATCCCATCGACATAATGGACGGTTGGTAAAGGAGACATCAAGACTGCAAAAAGTAACGTTTTTAAATATATAATTTAGTGACAAAAACATCCTAAAATTTATGTGTAATTTACTGTAGATAGACGAAATAAATAAATTTGTCTGTTACTGAACGCGTTTGAAATCTTATCGTTAGAAATCTTAATTATGATATTATACAAGAATGTATTAATGTAAATATATCTCTGATCGCTTTTTACTGTTTAAGATTTTATCATTAATATACTGAATATTGTTATTCCGATGCCGCACATTCTTCATCATTATTTTGAGCTAAGCAATTTTCTTCGGATTCAATCTCATTTGTTTCAATTTCTTCTTCCTGTACGATAAAATTTTCTTTCGGTTGCTCTTCCTCAGCTTCCTGTTCTTCTTGCACTACTTCACGCTTCTTTTTATTTTTCTTGCTCTTCTTTGATGTTTCCTGAGATTTCTGTTTATCTTTCTTTGTCTTGTCCACAGTTTCTTCTTGCTCGGAATCTGCAGATGTTATATCGGCTTCGACTAATTCTTCCTCGGTTTCTTTAGATTCTGTGTTTTTGGGTACCTCTTCCTTTTTATTTTTCTTGTCATATTTAGTTTTCTTTTCGTTCTTGTTAACAACATCCTTAACGCTTTCAGAATTTTGCGATTTAGAGCGCTTTGTCTTCTTACTTGGAACATCAGTATTTGAATTTTTCTCTACATTTTCAACTTCCTCAATATTTTTTGATTTCTTCTTATTTTTTTCCTCCTTTAAGCTTTTCTTCGATTTTTGGCGACTATCAGAATTTTGAGAAGTTTCAAGAGGTTTTTCAGATTCTTTCGATTGCCCTTTAGCAGTCTTATCTTTCTTACTTTGCGTTTCTGTTTTTAGCTTATTTTTCGAATATTTCGATTTTTTATCGTTATTTATATTTCCCTCTTCATTTGTCGCTTCGATATTTTCACGTTTGTTTCGCTTGTTTTTTGATTTCTGTTCTGACTTGTCAGAATTTTTTTCTTCTGAATATTTTTCAGAAAAACCTTCGACGTTTCGTTCTGGTGAACTGTTTTTCCTCTTTTTCTGTTCTTTCACATACTTGTCTTTCTTCTTTGATTGTTTATCCCTAGGAAGTATTTTAATTAGTATAGAAATCAACATTTTTAAAAGTACAAATTTCAAATAACATGCATTAATTAATCATAGCTATTTTACAGATAGCGATTTATTTATTTATTTATTTATTTAGACTTAAATCTGTGTGTCTTGCAAAGAAAGAAAGAACAATGTTACGAAAGGTCTTGTTATGTGACGTAATTTTAAATAGTACCATCGCGGATTTCTCATCTAAAAACTGTAAGAAATGATACCTTTTTATACTATTTTCTAGCACAGTAAAAACAAGGCTTTTCATAACACCCTTCTTTTATCTAGAGATAATAATCTTTCTCTTTCTCTCTCTTTCTCATAATTTGCTACACAGATTTAATAAGAGAAAAAAAATTAAATATATGGCGAGAATTTGAATCAATATATTGTTAAACGAATTATTTTGTTCATCACAATTACTTACTTCGTACGGTGTTCTACATCAACCTTTTTCTCTTTTTCACCACCGTTCCTTGATTCCACATCTTTGCTCGATTTTTTTGCAGAAGTTTCCGCAACGAGTATTGCAACTAATAGGAGTGCAGTCAATAATATCCACAATCTACACAGATCGAATTTAGTTTTTTTATTTGAAATTTCTTACCAGAGACGTGTACAAGATTAAAAAGCATTAATCTTTTCGATTCTACATTATTTCTTGTAAAAGCAAGAAAATATTTCATCCTTAATTAAACTTAATTAGCAGGTCAATATATAATAAAAAATATAAAATATAAATTATAATTTATACTTTTTGATAAAATAACTTTTTGCAAAAATATAGTTACGTATTGTTTGAAAAACTATGATCATTACAAAGCAAGTTAAATCTTTGTCTCATTTTCAGAAAATATTCCTCTTACCTCATTATGACCTGATTGTTTCTATCGCACTATGATTGCTGTTTGATTTTTCTACGCGCTCGTATCACGGACCAGTCTGGCACAACACTATCTCTGCTCAGGTATTACTTGCCCCTTATATCTCATAAGGTTGTCACCAAAGATATCTTGATAAATACAACGAATCTCGTACGTTCACGTCAGTGGTTTTGCGGATTCGATATCGCAAGTGCTATCTGGGCCAAATCTTCCGAGAAGGATGGCAAATTAAACACGTTAACGCGCAGCATGCGCAAAGTACGAGGTTCAAGTGTCAGTATAATGCTCTGGTTGAATTCGCACATAATCACAGTAATGTGTGACCTGGGGTGCTTTAAAATGCGATACTGAGATGATAAGCACTATTTCTTTGTATGTTTTCATTAGATGTATTTCCTTGCTTCGGTCAACTTTCAGTTATAATTCAGATATTTGAATCGCGGTGGATATCTTACTCTGCGGATATCTAATCTAGTATCAACAGTAAAATCGGTTGACAGTATGTAGCATCTGACGTTAATAAGCACTCAACACAATGCTGTACGTGCGTAATAAACAACCTTTACGCGTTTATTCTCGAGAAGCCTTGATTAAATTGTAATTAAAAAAATACCTTATGACGTCTATAACCGGATTAATACCGATAAATTTGAGTGACAGTTATAATACTCTCCTAAGAAAAGGCACATACGTTGATATGCTTTTTTAACAATTTTCTCAATGTTAAAGTCACTATACAATAATAATTCTATAAGATCTTTTTCTTTTTTTTTTGTTTCCACTAGAAATTGTATTCCTTTCCTCTTTAAATATATCCAATCTTAATCATCTCATATCTAATTAAGATTATACAAATTGTGTCGTAAATTGTTGCCGCGTTTTATTAAAATTAATATTTTAAAATAAATTGAATATACATATTTGTATATACAAATGTATGGATAAAAATAAATGCACATGAAAAGAACAATTTTGCTGGATATACATATCTAAAAATAATTTTTGTTGGACAGTCAAAATAATTTTGTTTAAAATTTAAGTAAAAAATGGTAAGCATTGCTATAAAACATTTTGATATTGTAGCAATCAATTTGACTTTCCAACAATATTATTTTGATAATCCAACAAAAATTATTTTGAGATTTGTATCCAGCAAATTCTTTCCGTGTATGATTAAGGAAAAACATATATATGCCTTTTCTTGTTTACTTATATATATATATATATATATATAATAATATAAATATATGTACAAAGATTAAGATAATAAATTTGCTTATATACTTTTAAATATTTTACAATCAAACAAGGAATTAATCTTATGCGAAATATGCGATATGCCGATATGTGAGCATAATCCGTTCATCGAAATTAAAAACAGAACATTTATGATCGAGCAGAATATTCGGAGTGAGCTTATTTCGCAGAAATATTTTGGAACAACAAAACATATCGGTCGCCCGCGTGCGACCTTGATGCTTTTTCAAGACGCGCGCGGCGTAGGCGGCGTAGCTTACCGATGATGTCCGAGCCGCCGAGCCGAGCCGCGGCGCGGGGCGCGGGGCGCCACGGCTACCATTCACTTGCGCCGCTTGCGCGTCGGGCAGCGGCGGGGTCGGCGGGGCTCGAGCGGGCAGGTAATGGAGTGTACCGCTCTGTGTATTATTATTATTAACATCCCTCGAAACATCATTCGCGATCGCATTTGCTGTATAATCAGTTCTCGAAACGAATCACGAATTCCACGGCGGCGGACGATTAGAATGCGTATCGAGGTGAGGCATTTCGTGCAATTCGGTACCGTCGATCGCGGGCAGCGAACGCGAAGAGATCGCAGGTTATGGGGACGTTGAATCGCCGTTTTTTTTCGCGATGATATCCGCACGACAACAACCATAACTTCGCGACACGCTAGATTGCCTAGATTCGGGTATTTCGCGTTGTGCCAGAATTGCGAATTTCGTCCACCCATGGATGAACGATCGCGCCGTAGCCGGCCGTGAAATTGACTCGCGTAGTATTGCGCGAAGTTAGGCGCGCGTGCCCTCTCGAATTTTGTCGGTCATTTTACGGAACGTCGCAAGTGCGGGACGGATTTCGGCTCCGAAATGAGCGACGTACATATCGCGTAGTTTAATTAGCCGCAGTCAGTCTGGCACTTTGATATCCCCCCCCCCTCCGGTCCCCCCCGCTACGCGAATTCGGCGTTAGTGCCGCGGTAGCTCTGATCGTAGGGTAGAATTCTGCACCGCTCGATACTCCGCCGTAAATTCCGGTAATTTACGAGGCGTCGCGAACCAATATAATAGCGTCATACGATCCCGCATTTATTGCGCGTCACTTTTCCATCGTGTATTTTCCGGCGAGGTGCGCGTCGCGTGTAATCAACGTCAATTTGAAAGTGTCGCACCGTGCGATTATCGTATTCTGTTAATTATATAGTACGCGCGATCGTGATTATAACTGTAATTCGCGAGTGAGTAGTATCGTGTGAGTATCACGGACATGGTGGAACACGATGGGACATCTGAGAGGAGGAGCAGGCCCGGGCAGGCATCGGGCGACGACGGGACAACCGTGAGGTAATTTATGATTCATTATTTTGCTCTTCATTTATAATTATTTGCACATTCGCGCAATAGCTATTTCCGATATCAATTATTTTGGGCGTTGCGATAATTTAACCAAACTTGTGTTTTACAGACCGACGCGGTGGAGCAACGCAGTTATATCTCCGTCGCAAATCGAAACGGTTAGTCAAGTTACTTTTTATTTCAATGTGAATTTCAAAAGAGGAAGAATATCGTAAATAAATATTATATCTTGCCGATCCATTGCTTCAAAACAGCTAGATGGTCCGAAACAGATTAGAATATATTGATATATTTGACAGATTGATAATTAAATGATATATTTGACAGATTGATAATTGATTATTAAATGTGGGACATATAACTTCGTACGTTAATTTATGATGTATAGAAGATTGCACAACGATGGCAAAATAGAGCTCGAAATATCATTTATTGGCATAAATTTGTATCTTCTGTAATTGCAAAATATTATATTAGCCGCTTAGAAATTTGCGAGTATAAACAGAAAAAGAGAAAGATAAAAGGTATTTTACGTAAATCAACTTGGTGAAAATGAATAATATTAGAGTAATTTTTGCAACAGTGAAATTGCTTTTTGGTTTGATAAATCTATTATCATCTTTCATATTTTCTGCCAAATATTTCAAGATTTTCTCGGGATTTATAAAAATTCCAAATATCTTAAAATTAATTAAATCTTTGAATCAATTTGTTATTTAAATAACATCATAAAGAAAAAAGAAAAAAGAAAATAAACTTAAAGTAATGATATATTTTTCACAATATAAAACTTTTACTGTAAGTTCTTCATATTTATTTTTAATGGATAGCAAAGATCGAAAGGAAATGAAAGGGAAAAATTATTATATTAGAAAAAATTATCAGAAATTCTGAAATTCACATGATTTGAAAAATTAAAATAATTAATTGAAATAATTGATTTTTAGATAATATTTGGTACAAAAGAGCTTAGTAATTAAAGGATAGTAAAAATAATTTTATAATTTATTTTTAAAATAAGAAATCTATTGCATTTGCTATTCACGAAATTTAACAGAAATTTATTCTCTTCATTTATAGCGAATTTATAATCGCTTCCTAAAGTATTGTTCGTATTATGTTAATAATTTAAGCTGTATGGAATATCATCAACCATTTTAATGAAAATATCTATTTAAATTCAGAGAATTGAATGTATAACGCGTAATATAATCATAGAATTTCGCATTTAAAAAATTAGGAAGGGAATTGATATGGTTCTAAGCACAATAAAAATGCAGCGATTAATAAAACTATATACTCTTATATTTTGAATTAAATGGCGTATTTGCATTGTTTAATGTTTGTCATATTCTTTCGGTATTTAACATTTTTTATCGCATAAGACAGTATACTACTAGTATACAGGATAGCACCGTACATAAAATGTGTACAGTATATATACTATTGCTACTCTATTATCTTTCTCGGCGCTCCTGGTCCTCGGCTTTAAAAAAAAAAAAAAAAAAATACTAAAATTTTACGAATTTCGTATGTTAGTGATGATAAATTAATAAGAAAGGAAAATTAATGTGTTATTATTGGTGCTATTTTATTACACATTGGTTGAAAATGCTTCCATAAATATTTTTTAAAATGTATTTGTATAATTTTTCTTAGAATTTTTTTTAATGCACAATCTCATAATTTCATATTTTTTGACTTTTGTATAAGAAAAGATTGCGCATTTATAGGATTATGTATGGGATGTGAAATGAAAAATGAATATATTAAAGAAAATAGAAAAATAAATTCTATATTTATTCCCAACTAAGAATATTTACTTAGTGTATTATATTTTCTTTGAAACAGAAGATATTCATTGGATAAATATCTAATATTTATTAAAAGGAACAAATGCAATTAATAAAAAAATAAGTTTTTAAAGTTATTTTTATAATATATCTGAAACATTAATAAAATTGAAAGCATTTTCTTTTATGTGTAATGTTCAATTTTTACAAGTATTTTATCACAATGATAAAGATATCGTGAACATATACGCGTGTAAATATTATAAATAATACATAAAGACACAATCATATTAATCTAGGTATAAATCTTATGTATTTACAAAAGTACTTACATACTAATATATCTGAATTGCCAACAAAATATCTTATTTATGAATAACAAGATAAAATTAAAGAAACAAGATTTAATGAAAGCTATTTAAGTATTTATATTTCGATGAAAGCTATTTAAGTATTAAATTTATTTGATGAAAATAATGTGACACTCACATTATTTTGTAGAACATGTGTTATTAACGAAAACTACAAAATTGTAATATTATTGCATATAATGTATGAATATAAAAATTCGTGGAAAAAAATAATCAACATAATAATTTCTTGCGACGTTCATAAAGTGGATATATTTATTATCTGACATTTGATCTAAATACGGAATTAGGCTCTTGACAATTTATTTGTATAATACGATTTTCACGACGCTAAGTATTTTTTTTGCATTCAGCACTATATAATGGCAAGTGAGTGTTATAATAGTGAACATTTTATCAGGTGTTACGTAGAAATCTACACTAGTTTGTAAAATCTAATAAATTACTGGGCGTATCAAGAGAGCTCTCTATTAGAGTTTTATTACCAACTTTAAAATCTTTATATGTACCACAAGGCACTGATTGTAAAAAGTATAAGAATCAATGAAAATACTCTCAATCCTATGATTTTATTTAATTCTTTCTAATTCATGACAATTAAAAATGAATTCTATTTCGAGAACTGTGTAAATAAAAGCTATATTTAGTAGGTGTATATTTAAAGTATCTCTCTAAACTTGATTAATACTGTCGCATGTTTCAATTACATACAAACATACATATACATATATATTATATTATATATGTTTGTATATAATTGAAACGTACAAGAGTACTGATGAAGTTACATACATACATATATGCATATGCTTATATATATGTTTACTATTAAGAACTTTACGTGCATAAAATCGTCATTGTTCTGGAACATATGCATACAACTAAAGAAAAATAAGTAACTATTTAGTACTTTTATAAGATCCATATCTCATAATATGAATCATTCTTAAGTAATCATTCTTTAAGTTATCTTTCAAATAAATGACTGTATAACTTCAGAATAAAGAATACAATATAACAAAGCAAAATTGAGGAATATCATACGTTGCTTGCCGTTAGAATGCAAACATTCGTGAGATTTCACTCTTCATTGAAAAGATTTCAATTTTTTATTACAATTGAATTCATTCAATTCGAGTGATTGAAAATATGTTGCTATTTTGAGATTGCTAATAATAAAGTAAGATTTTACTTAAATTCAAGCGATGATATTATGCAAAAATAATTGCTCGTGGTCTGTGTTTAAGTATCTGGAAATTATTAGCGTTGTCATGAAAATGCAGCGTATCTTAAATTACCCGATTAGAATTGCTCAACACGTGATATCTCACAAAAAATGCATTCTACATATTATTATCAATTACTTCTTCCAATTTGTGCACAATCTATATATCAGTATATTGCGTATAACCTATGTCAAAAACTGACTGAAACATTTTGTCATGTACCTGAGGCAATCCTTTCACAAAAATATTCTTCTATGATACATAATACCCTGACCACTATACAATTTCTCCCACATCAACAATCAGATCTATTTACAATAGAACGGTATTGAAAATAGGTATTTTTCGTACATTCGACTGTCTTTTGCGCGTTAAGAGACATTAAGTTTTAACATAAGGAATGACGACAGCAGAAAAATAAGAAATCGAAATAAAGACATTACGTTTGTTCTGACGGAATTTTTCGGCTCGGAAGAATCTTGATTTTTTTCCGCGACGAGCCATTTAACGGGTATTCTTCTCGAAGAGACTGAGGATATTTTTGATCGGGATAGTTCCACGCCTGTATGTCCGCTGTACCAAATATTTGATAGGCAATATACGTACTGCAAGATACACCCGCAGTAACCGCAAATACTCTTCTCCACGAATCGAGAGATTGCTGTTGGAAATATTACGTTATTTTGGTTTTCTAGTGAATGATAGAGAACAAAAAAAGAAAATATATATAAAACGCTTACGCTTTCTTGTGTGAGCAGACCAGCTGCTATAGGAGATAGGAAACTAGCAGTCATGTGAATCGTTTGCGCGAACGCTAACACTGGTCCTGAAAATAACACATCGATTTATAAATATTGATATTTCTAACCAAAATTAATATTTTCACGAAAATACGCGAACCTACCAGCAAAATTGGGTGCGATGTCGACAATATTGGCCATCGCACCCGCGTAGCCGGCTGTTATGAGAGTAACAGCTATGAACCACACGATTAAAACTAGGATAATATCGCAGCCTAAGTAGCCAATTAAGATCACAAGTATTCCGGGAACCACTTGAGCTAGAAGGAAAAAAAATCGATTGTTCAATTTATCTTCCAAGTATTAGTTGAGGAAAGCCACAAAATGGACTCACATAACGCGGTGAATATCTTGCGCACAGTGATTAACGTCATGATTTGCCGCGTGACTAGCAGATCCGCAACGTAGCAAAATACAACGGAGCTTAAGTAGCTGCAGATAAATGGTGCACCTGACAGGATACCGTTCTAAACGAGTTAATAAATTTATTATTTTGTTAGTCATCACATATAAAAAAAAATTCAAGAATTTTCGTCAAATAGCGAATACTTACTGCTTGTATACTGAATCCCAACACCGTTTTCATGTACATCGGACCGGGAATGATAAAGACATAATGTACCCATATTCTTCCGAAGGTCGTAATACCGATAGCCCACGCTGGCCAGGACGTCAGAATAGATTTCCAAGGAACGGGCAGATCCTTTAAGGAAAAAAGCATAGATACGTTCGTGCGTTCGTTCTTAAAAAAGATTGTTTAATGGTTAAATATACTATAAATCTCTTACCTCATTCACTTCGTTAACTTGATTTCTAACACATTCCTGAATATAACGGAGTTCCGGCTTAGATATTCGGGGATGCGAGGCAGGCGTGTCGAAGGCGTAAAAATACCAAAAGACGCACCAGACGAGACCGACGGTGCCAGTCGTGTAGAACACGGCCCTCCATCCGAAATGGACGATGATGAACGCGCACAAAGGATAGGTCAATCCGATGCCGATGCTGAACCCTGAATATAGACAACCTAGATGTTAGGAATAGCTCACCCTACGATCCGGAAGGAAGCTGAAACATGATGCTTGTCGAATGGCCGTCGTCTTGATTTGTTACGACTCATGCGTGGTGATGATCGCTCTTCAGTCGAGGTATTTCATCCTGTAAAGCGATTCAAGTAAAAGACTTAGTACGCGGGGACGGTGATAGGGCATGATGAAGCTGTTAATAGTGGGACAATGAAACTTCTATGTCTGTAAATAAAAGTTTAAACTCGTTCTACCTGCAAAGTAAGCGTCATTCGTATTACGTAGAGATCGGTATCACAAAAAATGTATCGTAATGAAAACATGAAGTTATTATGTACGCGTTAAGTACAAATTTTTATTTCTATTCCTTTCTATTTCTATTTTTATTCTATTATTAGCATTCCTTTTCTTGCCATATTATTGTTATAAAATGCACTCATGTAAAAAGTTTATAATTAATATTTTTAATATATGAGATATACACTCGTGGTCAAATACTTCTTTAACGGGGAAAAAAAATTTACGGAGAACACGCATATATATAAAATATACATTAAAATACACGACATATAAAATTGAACAGAATTCTATTTTGAAATCAAATTATAGATCGCGAATTATAAATCGTGTTTTTGTGCTAATAGAAATAAAGTCTTAGATCTAATAGTTTAGAGCAGAAGAGAAATAAATTAACGCGTCACATTGTGAACAAAATGAAACTTGTGATCCGTCTCTGGAAAAGTTTGAGTGAGAAAGATGATTAGATTTATTATTAATTGCACACTGCAGATAAATGGATGTAGTCGAAAGATAGAATTTGTACATATAAGACAAAAATATAGACAATATACATGTTCGACGAGTCCGGCTGATTCTACCAGCTGGAAGTATACTCGGCCTTTCTCATGCTGTTGAGCGGTCGCTGTTGAGTATACCCCTCGGTCCGGCGAATGCAACCTCGTACGTGGAGATGAACTATTCGGGATCAATTAAGTGATAAATTCTGGCGCCGTTCGATGCGCAACATTTATAGAGAGAATTATTTTCATTTTAACAAGAGATTATTTTCTTGATCTGGAATTTTGAAACAATAATGTGTAGTTTCTCATTCGAACTTCCGTATTTTCCATTCTGAAAGAAGCGTGCATATTAGTATTCACGTGAACACAATCGAAAGGAATATGCGGCTTTCATTTTTGCGGCTGTTATACTTGCGATTATAAGAGGATATGCGCATAGTTTTCGCCTAATTTCGAATTGAACGTATCGAAGTTTCACTGTAACACACGAAAATCTCTGTTAGCGGCCGACTTTATGACGTACCTTGAAAGGAAGACATGAAGCGTGAGCGTTCCACGGGTGGAATCCAGTGCCCGATTACGGCGTACATCGCGGGCCATGTGAGTCCCTGTTAAAAAAAAAAGGGAAAAAAATTTGAAAAAATCACGAAAATCTCTTCGCTATCCGAATAAATAGAAAAATTTACATGATATTTAAAAGATTGTTCTGTCTTAAAGATTTGAAGTGTCTCTTAACTATTTTTATGATATTCCTCTATATCTTTCTTGAAATCTATTTTTATCTTGTCTAGATATGACAGTAAAGCATTTATCATGAATTTCATCCGATGATTAATGACTTACACTTGCAATGCCCTGTATACTGCGCAACGTTATCATGGCCCCATAATGGATCTCCGCGGCAGTCGGCATAAGCAGACTGCAGACGGCAGTGACGGCTTGAGATCCGCCGAATATAGTTTTCGTGCCGAAGTACTGAGTGAGAACACCGCCGAGCATTTGCGAAAGTATGTAACACCAATAAAAGGAACTGGAAATGGTTGATTGAATAGCTGGACTCCACTCGAACTCGCCAGCGTCCTGTCCATAAGAACGATATGATATTATTCACAATACTTTTTCTTTTATCAAGTTGTATTAAAATGCACGTATGTTACGTCACATTCAGACGCAGTAAGGAATACTTTATGTATTGTAACAAGATTTTAACATCACGATAACCTGTTTTGAGTGCGCTATATGTACTTTGTCTATTGTGTTTTGTATAACATAAATATGATACAAATGTATTCCAAGTCACTGTCAAGAACAAAAATTTCTTTAGAGAATATTCAGTAAACATAAAAAGTTTACTAAAAAAGGAAGCAAAATTTTGAGAAAAAATTCAATAGAAAATCAGGCAAGTATTTACTTTTCAAAGTATTTATACCGCATTCAAATGTATTCAAACAGGTTGTCGCGATGTTAATCTTGCCAATTACTATACATACATTAAAATATTCCGACTCGACTGCGACTGAACAATGATGTAACTCAACAGCATGAGAAAGGCCGAGTAATATGCGTGTATTTTAATTATTGGTAAAAGAAAATTTTATCAAAAATAAAAATCGAATAATCTTTTTTTTCTGGCATACTGGGTCCTTTTTTTATCAGAGAAATAAATCATTGCTATTTCGAGAATCGTGAATAATGAATGATGCATGGATAAAAAACAAAGAAATTATGCGCTATGCAATATCAAATATCGTGATATCCGCAAGCATACCTCCGGCCTGATTACAGTAGTATTTGTGTGTGACGTATTTGATATTGTGTAACAGTGAGACGATGTGGTTTCATTGTTCGATGTTGATGGCAGCTTCGCCATGGCCACCATGGCGATATGAATGTCCGTTCTCATCATGAAAGACACGAGAAATCCGGAAAATGAAAGCATGTACAGCACGACACGTGCTGGAACCATGTCTGCAATCAGGAAATCAAAATGCAATCTGATTATCAAGAGTCGCGCAATACTGATCGTTTCATTAGAGAGCGCATAATGGCGGAGATTGCTATTTCAATTTATTTCTTTTTTTTTTCTAATAAAAAGACTATTTAATGTCATGTTGCAAAAAGAATACTACCTCCCAATTTTCGTAAACTGCAAGGTGGCTGTTCCTTGTACATATCAGATTCCTCATACCTGTAAGATAAAATTACGGTATAACTGCTAAGATGTGCAATATCGTAGTAAGAAAGAGTCATGTTTTTTGGTATTATCAAGTTTCGTAATGGCAGCAAGTTTTTTTAAATTACATAATGATATTGAGAACTTATCTATCTAAAATGAAAACATATACATAATGGATATACACATAAGTATGATCGATAACGCAACTGCAAGAAAAATAAAAATAAAAGTATTTTTTTTAATCTGGTGTTTTACCTTTGAGATTCTTCCATTTCTTGCCTGGAGCTTTCGATATTTGAACAGAGTACAAAAATGAATCTGTTGTATACGGTGGAAACACAAAGGATCACCTTGGATTCTGGAAATAGAGAGAATTAATTTAATTTATTAACCATCTTAAGTGACATGTCATTCGGTTTATATGAGCTTTCATGTTGTCAAGTATAAAATGGCATAAGGTATTCGAACCATTTCGTCGAGGTCATGATTTATGAGAACAGAATGAAATTCCACCACGAAACTCATATCGACGTTCTTGAAATTCTTTGTAGAAGAAGCTTCCGCAAAAATTTATTTATAAATATCATGCTATTCCATTAACAAGAATTCGAAAAAAATCAATTTTATTATAGAAAATAATTACTTTTGTGACTTATGGAACTTTCTACGATAGTCTTTTTTTTCAGTTAATAAATATGTTGCAAATTGTGATTTTGTTGCAGTGCTAAAAAAAAATACAAAAGTATAATTATTTAAAGATTTTTCATGCATATCCATTATGCATATGAAGTCTTTGTATTTTGTGGAAAAATAGATGCGTATATATGAATAATTTTGTATAATAATTTACTTTTTTTATAAACTAAAATTTATGCTTATCAAAACCGATAAAGAAAAGTGTTGTTACTGTCATTAAATTACAAGATACAAGATCGCTTAAAATATCGCCATTCAGTATATTTTAAAATTTTCATTTTGTACAACGCGTTGCGTAAAATGAATTAAAATTAATAGATTTCTATCAATTCTAACATATGCAATCTTTGAATAAAATGTTTAATTATTTCTTCTCGCGACATATGTAAAACATGAGAATAATTAAAGTCGTATGTGCAATTATTTCCGCAAGATATTGTCGAGACGGTCATTTATGCGTACATGTGTGGAATTGATTAAGGAGCTTGGTATTGAAGGTAAACGATGATCATGCAAAAGTAATTTTACGTAATAGAGGAAATGATACTACCGAAATTAAAAATATAATTGTTGAAAATGGATAGTGCACAAAATGCGCATTAAAATTAAAGATTTATAAAAATTTTATTTTTATTAATACAAACCGCACACTTGAGATTTATTATTTTATTTCGAAACAATGGGTTGTGAGAAATCGTAATATCACATGATTAATTTTATAAAACATACAGCAGCAAAGAAAAATATTGCAATACTCATACATACAGACTCCATAGAGAGTAATATATTCTTTTAAATTTATTATGTCAAGTATGTTATTTAAGCAAAGAAAAATTTTAAAGTAAAAAAATTACAAAAAGGAACGAAGTGCACACAAGCTTAAATTTATTTTTAAAAAATTCAAATAGGCAATTACGCAAAAATTCATAGCCAAAAGAGTAATTTTAGAACACTAGATGCACATAAAACCTATTGTTTCATAATAAAAAAAAATTGTATTATCAAGTTACAATATTACAATATTATATAAATTATCTTGATCAGATTGAATGTATTAATAGAAAAATTTCGGATTAAATTTTAAGATTTTAGATTTAAAGTGCAGCTATTTTTTATTTGCATACAGTGTTTTAAAATATCGGATAACTCGGTAAATAAATAATAATATTATGTCAGAGTTACATATGATGAATGTGCATAAAATCGAAAGTACTACAATAATGATAGATTATATGTAGTATTTTTATGTGTCTAAAGAAGCATCGTTTGTGTTTGGAAACTATCCACATTCAATTAATTTAATAAAACTTCTAGTTTGCGAATTACAAAAGTCGTTACGTTAACATTATTTTCATTTTTCCACGTAATAATGGAACGATCTCGAGATAAATGAGGTATTTTATAAAATTTGAAAATTGATGCAAATACATTTCAGCTTCTGAATGAAGAATTTATATTATTAAAATGTGATGTTTTTTTAGAAATATATTATTACAGCCTTTGGCTCTTGTGGGAAAAATTGCACTGGTACGACAATGTGCGATCAATTTTTTTTCAAAGTAACCACGTGATTATCTTCAATATCGAAGAGTCACGTCGATGAAGCGATGTTAAAATGATAGTGATGCTAATTCACATAGTTTCATGAATGTGATTTGCTAGCACTGACGAATAAGACAATTAGCAATATTAGCATATTTCCTAGTTTTCCAAGAGATGTGTTGAGCGCGGAACGACCTCGATCCATCGATATGCATCACAACTGATAAGAGTTAGCAAAGTATAACAAAGTCATAAGTCCCAAGCTTGTAAAAAATTAAAAAAAATGTGTTACGCAGCATTGTCCTATGTTCGATATGTGTCACTTACGTCAAAGATAAAGTTTAGAGACAGACGGAGGCGAACGCGATTACAAATTCAATAGACGCGACTCGTAGCGTGTGGCGAACGAAAGAAATCGCGATACGATCATGATTGCCGGCGGAACGAAGTATCGACACTGAAAGCCGACCGAACCACGAGGCGTTGACTATCTTCAATGACCCCACCATTGCGCCGGTTCGCGTTCTTGATATAATGTGAGACGAACATGTGGAATAATGTGGAATACACACACTGTACTATACCTATTATGGGTAAAACATGGAATATTTTTAGCAAACAACTATTGACGGTCACGTACTAAACTCAAAATTTAAATGAATCATTCATGAAATACATTACATAAGAAAAGACAGTGAATATACATAATTTGGAACAATAGAAATAAAAGAAATATTTATGTAATTAGCTAAAGTCAAGATATAATTATAAGGAAACGATATTTAAATTTATTAAATAGATAAAAAGATAAAACAATTTATTTTAGTTATCTCGTTTTAGAAGCATTAGTTTGCCCTTGATCATTTTCCCGATAATTTTGATATAATATGATAAATAAGTAAATACGATAAAGAGGCAATCATGAAGTAATTGCTAACTACGAGTTATCATATTTTCATCATGCTGGAGTCCGCAGGATATAATTAATTGCGAAATAAATGGTGTGCATTTAAGAGAATGAACCTCTGGAATAACCATTTTACATGTAATAATACGTTAAATGAGTATGAAAACTCAGGAATGCGTTATATCAATAAATATAGAATTAATCGAATGAATTATCTTAACTTCTAACAAAATTCATTGTATTTTCTTGTTAAATAAAGTTCTAAAACTGATTCAGGAGCAAATATATTGGCAAGAATAACATTCAATTCAAGGAAAAATATTTCCTTCTCTATTACCAAGTCCTTTCACGAATCATAGGAATTTATTATTATTTTCCTTGTACGTAGTACGTACAGTTGTCGATACAAAGCGCATTACACACACTCATCATAAATTATTTCAAGCTCTTGAAACGTTCTTAAGTACACATATTCTGCGGTGAAACATAGAGACCGTTCTTTGATCGATTGATAGTCCGTGTTGTATTCTAACGAGGCAAATGATAACGCGCGCGCACGCTTATAATGCCCTTTTTTTATTCAACCTTACAAGTTTCAAGGATCTTTCAACGTGCGAATTATATATTTTTCCGGTGATATATGGGTTAGTAAAATATGTGTAATTTTGCATAATTTTATGTAAAAGTTCAAATCGATCGAATTGAAGATCTTACAATCATGATGAGATAACGTTATTTTCAATCTCTTATATAATTACAATTATCCTCCAAGAAAAAAATTTCGTCACTCGTAATATTGGGCTTTATTATCTTATAGTTGACCTTATTAAGCGTACGTAAGCGAGGCAGGTCATGCAATTCGACCAATTGAATCGTATTCCAAGCAACCATAAAAATGATGTGCGTCATGATAATTATATGTATACGTAACACATTCATTAAATATATAATTTGTTTCTACTTGTAAGGAACGGAAAAAAATGTTTTCTAGTCAACAAAATATTATCAATTAACATTTATTAGATAATACTTTGTTATATACGAAGTTATATACATATATAATGAGAAAACGTGATAAAGGAAAATGATAAATTACAAAATAAATAATAAATAATGAATATTTTTAAAATTTTAATAATATTAATATTAATAATTTTAATATTTTTTAAAAACATTATCTAATGTTTACTGAAAAATAGAATTGTTTAGTAAAATAGTACAGTGAATTTGGTTCATCTTACAATAGTTGTAATTATGTGCAACAAATATCGATGTGCAAAAAACGACTTTTTTATAGCTCAAGAATTTTCTAGTTGCGTAACATGATAAAAGAACGTGCCAATTACTGTGGGAATTGATCTATGGACAAGGAAACCTAAAGATGTTTCTATTCGAGTTTAATTAACTGCGGATAAGAAACATAAATGGTTTCTGATATATATTTAGTCATGTATTTTAGTCATATAGCTTCTTAAAGTTGACTTCTTTCCCAGTGACAATTTTATTATAAGTGTTAACATTTGGTGTAAATTAAAGTGATGCATGGTGGTCTATTCTATACGTTTATAGTAATTGTAGTTATTGAAATTGCAATATTTAATAAGAAAAATAGGACACTACATTACACATTATATTATGCAAAGTTAGTTCCTAAATTTTTAGAAAATTTCTCCTACAAATTGATGTCTTATTGTGATCACCATTCGTTTGGCAGATGAATTATAACGATTTTGATTCCTAATAGCCAATTTCCAATGGTGATTAAAACTGCAGTTTCTCCGATAAATATTTTAAAGCAAGGTGAAAAAAACTCTCTAACTCTATAAATCATGTTATCTGTGATTATTGAAAAAATTTCAATTTGCTTGACTAATGTTACGTCTCGTTAAATCACTTTCAACTCTTTGTTCCCATTCAAAGTAAAAAGATTTTATCTGAAGATTGGATCTCGTCAATTTTTATATGTGCGCAGGAACACAGAAATAGAAAATCTTAATTTTGTAGAAATTTATTTGCCTGTTAAAGGGAAAATTGTTTTCTCAGTCTCAAACATTGAAATGATCTTGGACAATACACTAAGATCCCAATATTAAAATTGAGATGACCTTGAAATACCATGAATGTTACCATGAATACTATTTTCATCCATGTCCAATCTTTGATTGCAATATGTCTACAAGTAGCAAATCATGAAAAGTCATGGAATTAGATGGATATAAATTTGAGAGCTACCGCCCCACAAAGATATGTCATTGGTGTGGACCATAGTCACTGTTCATTTGAGGTTAAACACGCCGACTTCCTCAACTAAGGAGCACGTGGCCCGTCGTATAACTGATTTCGAGAGCAGCGAGTCGCAGGAATCGCGCAAATCGAAGGACAGCCGATCGGGACTCACTTTAGTGGCGTTTCTGCGTCCAGCCGATGTCCCGTATAGCGTGGATGCTCTCTTGCGCGGCATTTTCATCCACGCGGCGGCACACGCGACAGTATCGACGCGTGTTTACCCACGTTGGCGAGAGAAGCGCGTTGCTTCGCGATATGCCAAAAGAGGATGCGACGAAAGGCAGGTGTGGCAGAGCAAGGCGAGGCGAGGCGAACCGAACCGAAATGCGGGCACCGGTGCAACGGAACGCCGCACCAAATGCACAACCGCCGCCGCACCGTTGACGGCTGACGCAACCGTTACGTCGGCTCCTTTGATGACGATACTACGCGAACTACTATCGTGATCAGATCACGTGACCCAGAGAACAAGCGGCCCACAGTCGTCAGCCCAAGCGATCGATGGAGGTTTACTGCGCCGACGCGGTGCAGCAACTATTGCGTGCGAAATGTAACGCGTAACATTTTCAAGTATTGATAGACAAACACTATCCTTTTGAATAACTTATTCGCCTACGATACACACAGATACACAAGCAAAAAATGATTACAGTATAATAATATGCTGAGTCGAAGATGTATTCGCTATGGATAAAAACTGCGAGATTTATAAGCTTAATCAAGCTCAATCAAGAAACGAATCTTCGCTTCAGAAAAGCGGATCTTTGTTAAAATAATTACAATCAATTTGATATTACGTTTTAATACCAAAAGTCAATTGTAATTGAATCAATTTTTTTAAGGAGAAATTCAAAATTAATAGAAAGGATAAAAATTGAAGGATCAATATTTGTGAAGGAGAGAATCCATTAAAGAGATTTCTTATCTTAGCTGTGTTGGACGATTTCGGGGATAAATTTAGATGTTTTTATCTTTGCATTTAAAATTGTAACATAGATAACGAGATAAAAAATCTAATATTGTATTAGGAATATAAGTCTATAAGCACTATTTGTTAAAGAATCATCCTATAAAGAAAAGTTTCGAGAATATTAGAAATTTTCAAATTCTGCGAAAGCAATTGTGGTACATATATGTATAATGTAATACACGACGAACAAGTTGGATATGACCCCGCTGACTCATTTGATGAAACTGTGTGCGTTTTATGCATGATATATCATTTTATATTTAATTGTTATTCACTGAATCAAACAGGGAAATGAAATGATATCACATGTGCATCATAAAACGGAATGCACCTTGTCATCATATTTTTATGTGCCATTATCAAATTACTTCTTTATTAATAAGTCTGTAAGAACGTGATTCTAATATTTATTAAATATTGTATTTTAAGAAATGCTTATTAATTGAAAAAGAGTAATTTCGAAAGTTTGATGTTTACTTTGTATATTTGGATCATTATTTGCAATATTGGAAGATTTTACTGTATATATTTTAAAATTAGGATATTAATCTTTTTATATTAGCATGAGAGAACTTAAATCTGCTCGTAATAAATTAGTATGAGGCTTTAAACACTGTAACGAATGTTTAGTTGATTCGCGAAGAGAGAAAGAGAAAATTTAAATATAAAGTAAAGTATAAACTAAATGAAAGAGTAATTAAACTACTTAATTTCAGATTCAATTCAAAAGTGTCAAAAATAGGCTGATATCAAAATTAAAAAGAAAAATATGAATTCAAAATTTTTTTTCTGCTGTTATGCCGTGTAGAGATTGTCGCCACTTTTCTTTTGAATCCATGATTGAATCTATTTGATTCGACTTTTCTTGCGTCGCATATTGTAAACACAACTTCGGGCGAATAACTACTTTTTGGCGACGTAAGAAAATTCATGTAAATGTTATCGAATTCGTTAATTAATGCCGTCATCCGTAACATGAATCAAGGAAACTCTTCAATTCAGTCGAGAAAAAGATTTTCAAAAAATTCCTTAATTCCGTCACACGACAGCAATTGCAAGTAGGTTATATTAATTGTGGTTACAACAACGAAAAATATAAATATGCATTTTCTTGATAATTATTCAATAAATCACTTGTTAAAGAATAATAATATAATATCATGCCAGATTGAAGACATTGCCCTCGTCAAAATGCATATCGGATACAACGAGAGATCTATCGGAAGATAGTAAAATGCTTGGTTATGGCAAATCTTCGACTCGAGTTAATAAAATGGTAGCTGTGCGATATATATTATGAATATGAAATATTCCAAAGTGTATGCTATGTCAAATTATATTAACACGTTCGAGTATCAGGTTTCCAATGCGAATCTCTCTGCGAGAAAATTGTGGAACAGTTCGTCCAAAATGACCAGAAATTCCATCGCTGTAAATGACGTAATCGAAGAAGGTTTTATAATTGAAATCTTTCTATTTTACAATAATAAGAAACGCTAATTGGAAAGAAGTTAACTGGATGTCGACTAGAAGTTGACTAAAATATTTCCATGCATAACAAATTTTATTAATGTTTTTAAAACATAACATAATTTTTCATCAAGCGTTTAGAGCAGTCGTAGTTTTATTTAACATTATATATCCGCGAAATGTATTAATTTCAGAAAATGAGCTTATTGGCATGTTGATGAAAAAACTGCATTTAGCTGAATCACAAATACGAAAAACACAGTGTGATTTGACAAAAGCTGAGGAAAGCTTGCGAACGAAGGATCAGGAAATTGGACGCTTAAAGCGGAAGGTTCTCTGTACGCTTTTTTTAATCTGAGAATGTAGTATTATCCCATAATATTCATAATCAGCTTGACAGAGAGCTATTTTTTTAATCTGTATTTGTATGTTTAGTATATATATGTTAGTTATAAATTATTTATTTCTTTGCGTATTTTGTTCTTTTATTTTTCTGTACTTTGGAATCTATGAACTGCTCTTACAATGTTTCCTCTTTTTCGGATATCACGTTATTTTGATAGATTAAAGATTGGGAATCTAAATACAAGAATCAGGAACTGCTACGAAAGAAAGAACAACGAAGTCAGGCTAATAATTCCGAATATTTCTATCAACGATGCCTAACGCTAGAACATAAGATCGTCGAGATAGAGGTTCAAATTTATATTTTAAATAATGCTTTAACATATTTAAAATATAGGTAGAAGTTAGCAATTGCGTCAATTTGATATTGCAGAAATTCTTGGCGGATTATGGATTAATATGGGTGGGTGATTCTAAAAATGCAACAAACGTAAATGGTGGTAGCAAGTAATTAGACTAATCGTTTTGTTATTAGCTAGAAGCAGGAGTGATAGATCTAATCAGTAATAATTCCGTTGTAGTAATTATATCAACGCCTGTTACGAACAGTTAATTGCGAATATCGATCAGTTGAATCTAGCTGCAGGAAAGGGTGAAGTTCACATTCATCATAACGAGAAAGGAGGAGGAGCTACATTCAAAGTAATATTCTTGCTTTGCAATATATACATTTGCATAACATTTCTATATCATGTAAATATAATGTAGAATATTACTTGTGAAACGAACGTTTGTGAACACCTGTATGTGATACATTTTTTATATACTTCACAAATATCGAAGATAAATGTATTTATTAATTGTTGATTAGTTGGAATTAATATATTTGTTAACTAGTGATTACTTTTAATTATTATCGTTAATCAGCACTTTTTAAATGCATTTTAACTAAAGACTCTTTCCTGCTTGGCATTGAAAATTTATAAAAACGGTATGAGAGTCAATGGTGGACCATTACGATCTTACGATGATCCGACTGCAATCTCGTTTATCCGTGATATTTTGGATGGATACTTTCCATCTGAATTGCAACAAGAATATCCGGACGGAGTGCCCTTTATGGTAAATGTACAATAGAATAGTAATAGGATTTTGGAATATATACGAGATATTCTCAGTATTTTTTGTTCTTAAAAACAAAACGGGGTTAAAAAAAAATTTAGTTAGTCTCCATTCTTCTTCACAATTAATATTTTTTACTTACGCCTACAGATAGAAGATCATAGAACAGAATTGCACATAGAGGATTCTACTAGCTTTCCTGGTCAAGGATATCGGTTGGGAAAACAATCTCCAGTAGATAACGTGTTATCGACAAATTCATGCAGATCAAATAATGTTTACCAAAGATCTACTCGTGCAAACCTTTCGTCAAAAGATAGCACTTCTGAGAACATTCCGCTTTTATCACTTCCAAGCCGGTATCATCACTTATTTTATTTAATTTGAACAAATAAGTATTGAAGTACTTATAATAATATATTGTAATATACATCCCAAAAATAGACAAATTATTTTATAATTATGAAGAAATTGCAAACTGAATATAATTATGTAAATTGCTAAAAACTTTACATATCTTCATAAAACGCTTATATCTTATATATTTTTATTAGCTTATTGGATCCTAAAACCTCTTCGGAATCGTCTTCTGCCGACTTATTTTCTTTAAGATCACAGATTTTGGCTTCGCATAATAATGTCTGCTCTAATTCTCACATTCAGTCTCATATTAATGCTGAATTAGCACGAAGCATTCGACACGAGAAAGTAAATATTATTAAAATTGTTGAATATCGAAATATTACAATCATTAATAAATATTATATATATTGTATATATTACTGTCCCGAAAAAGAGAGAATTGGCTACGAAAAATATGGAATTTGACATATCGATGAACGGGCAGTCACCTAGGTCGAAAGAAACCTTGAGTTACTCTACAAGTAGCAGCAGAACGAGAAATCATTGCCTTTCTGATAGATCGTCATCAAGGTTTTTTTCCCATATAAAATATAATCCATATTTATGTACCTACTTAAATTAAATTTTCCCAATAGGCCGAAAATTAATGATAGTCGCCTTCGATTACGTTCAAAATCCGCGAGTTCGTCTGGAGGGCGACTGGGTGTCAGTACGCAATCGGTATTACGGTCAAAAGCGTTAAGCACAGCGGAAATCAATAATATTGGTGAGCTCAATAAGATTGCTAATCTTGTCTCTGAATGTTTAGAGACGAAACATCCTCGAGGTTCAAAATCGGCTACTTGCGCAAGAAAGTGTACGGTGAGAAACATATTCGGATATCAACAGAAAAAGATTAAATTAGATAGAAATTATATAAAAGTCAGATGTACGTCTAGGTATGATCTATTTGAAAATTCAAGTTTCATATATTTCAGCCTCCGTTATTGCGTCAGGTTAATGAAGCGACTAGAAAACCTAACGAGTTGCGATTGAAAGTTAGATCGTTAACCGGTAGTACTATATATTTGGTGCATGTGTTGGCCGATGAACCGGTGACAAAATTATATGAATTACTTGACAAAGCTATGCAAACGTCCGGGCATAGAGAATATAAAGTAGTGCTGAGCGGGTAAGGAAATATCTGACTCTTTATCACAATTGAAATTTTTAATTTACAAAAATTATTTAATTTTTCATCTACCGTTCCTAACATATCGATATCGTTGCTTAAAGATATTCGCCGAAGAGATTGCAACGTGTAGATACATCCTTAAAAGAAAGCGGAATTAACAGAGATTGTGTTCTCCATCTTGTGACCGATTGAATATTTATCAGCTCGTGAAAATAAATTTTATATATCCATATGTTGTGTAAAGACAAATACGTAGAAATATGTAATATTTTAGAATCTTTGATATGTAAATTTACAAATAAAACATGTACGGGCAATTAATATTGTATTCCATATTTTTTAACTATATTTTTTAACTAATTAATCTTTTGTGGAATTAATACGTAAATATATAAAAACAATAATATACAGAAACAATGTAGAAGCAAAGTTATCTAATTAATAATAACAAAATTACGAATAATTGCAAGTATACCTGTTATCAATAATAGGTAATTATTTTTTATTATTTTTAAATATCATATTTAATTAACTCAATATAGATTTTGTTGATTAATAACTTATTGATCTAGTGAATAGCAATCACTTTAGTGAGATAAATAATAGGTAGCATTTTCGAAAAATGTTGATAAATGTCGGATGATCAAACAGGTTTTACCTTAACATGATACACATACTCTTTAATATTGATATTTAATAGACTATATATTTCTTAGTTAATATTTGCATACAAAATGTAGGGAGCATAGCATCTTCGTAATAATTAATCCCAGGCCATTGCTCCGTGGTTTAGGTGTGTCCGTAAATTAGAATGGATTGATTTACGACTCTGTTCCTAATTACATACCGGCACACAAAGATCTAACATTAAATACGAAAATGTAACTCGATATTGTCATTAAAAATCTCTTTTTTCTCTTATTACTAATATTGAAATTTTATCCTATTGTACTTTTATAAACTATTGTCTATATTAACAAAATCCATGAGATATACAATGGATTAAGTAATGGTAGTATCGGCGTACGCCGATATCAGGAAAATTATGGAATTTCCTATCATCATCAACGCAAACCACGTCGTGATAGCTCCGAGCTCTATCAATCAACGGCATAGGACTCGCGCAGATTTATCTATGGGCTTCCGTCGACGGATCTGTCAGCGGATGCTTTTCGATCAGATATCGCGGTGGGACGGTTAATAAGAGGTCCTGTTTGTCAATCGATATCCAAACTAGATGACACTCCCCCAGGAAATTCCTGGCGTATTCCGCTCGTAAATTTCATGAGTACCAAAGCGAGCTGGGCTCCGCTTAAAGGCATAATTACTGAAAGTGAAAGAACGCAACTTAATCGAGCGTTTACATCATCGTAAAATGGAAAATTATAGAGAAATCTTGTCTCTTTGTATCAAACTTTATATCATATTTTCCTGTTAAAAACTAAATAGAGTTTCCAGACTGTGGTAATACATGCATGCAGTAATGAAACATGCTTTTATTTCGAAATATTTGTTTTAGCGCGTTTTAAAAAATAATATAAATAATTAAATAAAGTTATGTTATATGTGGGTATATCCTGATAGTACTGAAAGCCAAATATTGTTGCTAATTCTTTGTGATAAATTAAACCAAACAGACAGTGTGTTATCACCTTTTTTCACATTTCCAATTGCCAATAATTTATCTCGTTTCAAATTGAGATAAGTCTCAATTTGTTTCTAATGAATAGGCTACGATAAATTCCGTTTTTGTCGCTTGTAACATGCGATTTGTTAACGAATCGATTAAACGGCAAAAAGTGGAGTAATTGTGTCCAGACAAAGAAAAGCAAGGACGACATCTGCTTTAAAGCATTGGGACATTAATGGATCTCTCCATTGGTTTTAGCGCCTCGACAGACAAAAAATAAAAAGGGAAAGAAAAGGAAAAAGACGACGCGAGGCAAAAGGATCGTTTGTTCCAGGGATCTCGTTAAGCAATATTGAAAATTTTTCTCTCATTTACGAATCACGTTCGAGTCGCTCAATAAATTTGTCTAACATTTTGCACGTAACTTCGATTCACTCAAAAATTCGAAGATATATTATAATTTATATATCAATCAGGTATCAGTATAATTATATTAGTGCATAAAATAAAAATTTAATAAAAATTTAAAACAAATTAAATTTTTATTAAAAAAAGGAAAAAATAAATATATTAATATATACTGAACATTTTTTTAAAAATGTATTTTTATTTATTAATCATGTCTTTATGGGGTACATTCGTCGTAAGAAATGTTTCAAGAAGTCGACTATAAAACCCCGTGTTAATGGTTAGCTGCTTCTGAAAGCTTCGCTCTAGGGATGATTGCGTTCCATGTACCTTCCCCTCCATTTTTCTTCTGGTCTCAAATGTCGGGGAATGACCTGGATTTTAACGTACTCTCTTTGAAGCGACACGACTAAACGAATGCAATTTTCGATATGGCGTAGCTGTAACGTACTCGCTTCAATTTAATCTTTTTCTAATAATTTAATGCTGTTTCAATAGCACGAAATACATGATACGATGGAGGCATAGAATTAATGATATAATTTATATATTTATAATATATTTTTGACATTTGTAACAGTATTCTCCTCTTTCTGTATTGTGTTAATGATATATGTCGCGATCTTTAAAAACAATTGCAAACATAAGTTAAATTTTGATTATAATTATCAATTTTTGATTCGACAGATTCGGTAATGATTAAGTTCTTTGCTAAGAACGGATACAATATTTATCCTACAAAACTGACAATTAAACAAAAATTGAAATAAAAAACCTTTGGAACATAAAACGATAACGTGTAAACCTTTTCGAGTTGTTGCTAGAGCTTATTCCATTTGTTATTTCTGCTCGAATTGCATTTTTCGGTTGTATAGACTGAATCTTTGACTCGATTAGAGAATCTGGGAGTTGCGCAGTCGTTCAGTCATGCATATTTCACCGGTTGCTTTATCTGCTTTGTTCTACGGACATTGGATTATATACGATTATGGATTTGCAACAATTTCCTCGAAATCCGTTGAATATAGTCGCCTTGTCTGTTTCGTAGATCGTTGAGAGCCATTGGACGCGCCATCGCGATCGATATCTTGCCGATAGATTTGTCGAGAATTCAATCAGGTTAGCATAAAAATTGTATCGATAGTTGTAAATGATCGATTAAAAGTAGAGATCTTCTGAAACATTTTATTCAGACATTAATTCTGATTGACATTGTATTGACTTTTTGTCTTCTTCATGAAGTGCTGTGCTGATAGAATTATTTAAAGAAATGCAATTGTGTAAAATTATACCACAAGCGTTCGGCGAATATTCTTCTGAAAGATTGATGGCTACACCAGCTGTTTATATAAAAGAATTACGTAAAGAAACAGACAAAAGCTGCAACATTGTTGTCGCGATTGCGAAATAAATTGGATAGCCTGCGCGGATAACGGAGTTTGAGAAAAGAAGTAGAGATAAAACGTGAACAATTGAAGAATACATCGAAAAAGCGAAAAATGAAAAGAATGGAACATTAACTTCGCAATTTTTGTAATCTTTTAATTTTATCATAAAAAAATGTTCTTTTGAGGAAATTTATGCGTTTATAAAATAATATTTAAAACTACAAGATTTTAAGTGTTCAAATTTATTTTTCTTCAGTAACGGCGCTGTTAATTTACGCCGTTTTTATGATTAATTTTTCAATAATAATTAAGTTCTTATTAAAAAAGAGTCTGTCTTTAGCGTTACAATCACGGAAATTTTACATTGCTATAATAATAACGTTGAGGTAATAGAAATATGTTTTGTATCCATAATTTTTATACATATACAGATTGAAATTTTTACGAGCGTCAAGAAAGTTTATTTTCTGTATTATTAAAAACTGTACAATCGGTGTTCAAATTTTTTATTTCGATGTAGAGAAAGTATCCAGTTGTTTTCGCTGATAATAAACACATTCATAAACATTCCTTTTATAACTAGTATTTGATTACTAACGCGCCGACAAATTATTGTCAGCTTCTAGCTTGAGCTGTTTGTTTTCTTTTTATGCAAAAAAAAAATAAATCTTAGCTTTGTTGAAAAAAGCAGTAGCCATAAATGTATCGTAACAATATTTTTTTTTAATTTCACGAAAGTGAAAATATAGAAATATTTCTTGTGCAAGAATTGAAATTAGTGTGCCGCAATTCTATTGTTGCACACATTTATGATATAGATTTGCCCCACTGAAAATTTGTTCTCACAAATATACGTATAAGATTTCGTCGCATTTGTTAATAAATTTTTTGACGAATGTTATTAACGATCTCAATAATTTAGGTAAATTTACTTCCGCCTTTTAACTGTACGTATTGTGGTATAAGCATATCGAATTGAAAATGTGTATCGCGAATTGTTTGTTGTAAGTGGCAGTAGAGATTTTTTATTTTAACGGTTTTTTTTTCCTTTTCTTTTTATGTATTTTTCTCGTAATGTAACGTTAAATATTCGCAAATACGTTATACACACTTGCAGAATTGTTTTCACTCTTTCTTTTTCAACGGCTAATAACGTATCAATAAACTCGCTGAACGGCGTAATAATCTCTTTAACAAACAGCGATACACGCACGTAATAATATGTTCGCAATACGGAACGTCGCAATGTATAGCTAAAAACTGTCGAACAGTTAATTGGGTTTATCTCGTTACCTTTTTCTTCTCGTGAAAAACACTCGCTGTACACATGATAATAAACTATTCGATTGTGTCAAAATATGACTAGGTCTTTTTGGCGCATTCGCACGCTTCACGGATTTCCTCGCCTATACCGTCCGCGCGCGTAATATGTACCTTATACGTATATACTATGTACACACGTCGACGCATACACACATATACAGATTTATACATATACATTAAGTGTATTTATAAATTACACATACATTTATACAAAAGATTTATAAATCTCATTTCAACAATTAGCGTATTTATTTATAATACAGTGAGGGATGGTTAGATGCCAGTGATCGTATTCCTTTACTATCATTCGAAGTATCTTACGACTCAATTTCTGACTCATCTTTCAAATGAAAATTTTAGAGAACTGCCAATATTTCTTTTTAAAAAGATTAATTTTACATTAACTTACTTATTTACTACTCTCAATATAACAAAAGAGAAATTTCCTATAATATACATATATCAAACACATACATTTATCATTATTTATTATTAGAGATTTATGTATTATATTTGTTGCGATTTTGTTATAACTCAAACTTGGAATTTTCTTATTATTTTAATTAGATGATTAGAGTAGATTCCTGAGTAACAATACGTAATATATTTTTTATTAATTTTGAATTTAGTTTTATTTCTCACTAATTACATTTTTATGATAAGTTTAGAAATAACATTTAAATTATTAATGTAAATTGTTTGTAACAATAAGCAGTATTCTCATATTTACCTTTTGTTATTCGACTTTTGTACCTGCATGTTTTTGCTCGAAATTATTGAACGCGTGACATTTGTTTAGGCTAAATCTGGCAGTGGTTACTAATTTCAATTTGGTCCGAGTCATCCGATACAGACGTTCATGTTTTATTGCCCTGCATTTATCGCGCGTTTGTTGCAAGTTATATGCCAATTTTATTCAGCCGTTAGTGGCCTACGATCATTTAATTGTTTATTGGTTCCGTTTGCCTTGCATTTTTCATTGAGTTTATGAAAGGTAAAATATTTGTCTTGTGAATATTATGGGTATTGTGGCAAATTTGCGGCCCAAAATTATTGTCACTGGAAATTGCATTCCAATAAACATTGGCATCGCGTTAACGTGCAACTATGTCTGCAGTGATCTTACGATTGACGCTCGCATTCACACATAGAATTGTGTAAAATTGCAGTTACAATTATATTTTGTACCGCTAAATTAATTACATGTTACTGCCAATAAATTAAGAGATAATTGTGAATATTTATTTAGATATACTGCAATGGATAATGTGATGTTTCGTGATTCATTATTGGTTCCTGCGAATAGTTTTTAACAGTTTTTAACCTACGAATCGCAGTATGGATGGAATACAATTCTATATGTGAAGATCAGTCGATTTAACAAGCGATTCGATTTTCTAAATCCACTTCGATATGTTTAACTTGAAATTCGGCTATGACATTTGGCTCGCCTTCCGTCGTGGTGTCGCGGACGGTTTCTGGTCTGTCCGGTTGGATACTTCGAACAAATGTCCGGTTTTCCACTCGATTATACCGTTGCCTCGGGAAATTTCGAAACACCGGCAATTCCTGGTCAACTGGCATTGCGCGTGGCATTCCATTTTCCATACAGTTCCCATTTATTCCGATTGATCCGTAACGTTCACGCACTGGCACTTTTCAATTTAATACCGGCCTCGATTCGGTTGATCGGACTGTATATTCTACAGAGGGATGCGCATTGTTTGCGAACAGCATTCCGTTGTCTTCGTAGACAGGCGAATCCTGATAGGTTCCCGAAATCCACTCGTTCGTTGATGCTGTCTAGGCAAACAATTGCACGTGAGCAACTACGTAGTTTCCATCCATTATCCCGATTAGTGGCACGCATCCTTGCTGCACCAACGTCGATTCCCTCGATGCCTTCGTGGATACACACGGGATCATACTGTGCAATCTCGATTTTGCTTAATCTCCGAATATCGCGAATTAGTTATCACACGTCTTTTTACCATAAGTCCCCCGATTGAAGCAATACGAGAATGGCGTTATCGGAGCGTCTCTTAGAGAGCGTAACACGCGAGAAACACTAATTCCGATCACGGCATTCCCGTCCAATTGACCTCAGTCTCAGATTCTCATTTGCACGCTTTCGATCGATGATTCGACATCGTCGTCGGCGCGGGATGGCCCTCGTTGCGGTTTACCAACCCGCTCCGGCGACTATATATGCTATAAGCATGTCTCTTTCTGATCTATCACGTTGATAACCACGGAGGCCTGAGTGGGCAGTTCCTTTTGGACAGGTACACCTGTCGGCACCTCTTCGAGTATTGGTCAAAGGGTCGTGGTCCTCGAGACCGTTGCCGAGGGTGGCGGTGGCGGAGGAGGCGGCGGGGAAATTACTACGTCCGGTTCACCCGCAAGGTCGCAGTCGAATCTCCAGAGAATATTCTCAGGATGGTCACCTCCTAACGCAGTACAATAGTTGATAATATAATTATTAATACAGTTAATATATAAATATAATTCTAAATATAATTCAGCGGCATTATATGTGTATGCTTAAAAAGCATAAATATTTACGATTCCATGTCAATATGCTTATACAATTAATTCTTTAATCTTTGGATTTCTAAATAATTTCTTGCTATGTTTATTCAAATCAGGAGCATCAGAGATTTTTAAAATATATTTTTAAAATATATTTTGGAATAAATATAGGGATATAATTATTTTATACATGTATTTTTTAGGATGCATAGATAATTAATATCTATACAGATTTATTATTAGAAGATTAATAAGAATAGCAAAAAAAAATAAGAGAAAATATTTAGACCATAACGTGAAAAAATTATATTATATTACATAAAAATAGTTTTAACAATAATTTGATATTTTAAAGCAAAATTATTTCTTTCCGTATGTAATACCCATGGACAAATCGAATCTGTTAACCTTTTTTTTTATTTCGTCGTCTTGTAACTGAAACGATATTTCAAACTAATCTATGCAAATTTAACTGTAACGATTAACGTGCCACTTGGCCTGGCAAACATAATAGGACGGGACAAGTGATACTTGTGGCAAGATAGATGGTTGTACCTTGACCCAAGATGATGCCCGAAGAGCCCCGTCTCTGTCTCGGCGGAGGTGCTTGGTGTTTGTGCGAGTGGTGGCTGTGAAGATGTGAATGTGAGTGGCAGTGCGTGTGACGTGTGTGCGTGGGGGTGGCTTTGCACGGTGGCGGTTGCTGTTGTTGCGATTGCTGCTGCTGTTGCTGCTGCTGTTGAGGACGAAGATGAGGACGAGGCCTGTGCTAGGTGTTCCCGCCATGGGACATTTGATCGAAGCTCAATGATTTCTTCATCTCCGTCATCGACAACGCACCACCCTCCTGCTGAGAGATAAATAAGCGCAAGTGTTAGCTATATCGGGCCGACTAGAGGAGAGCGGAGTTTCTGCAATGAGAGGAGCGGACAGAGGAGTTATTAAAAGTTGTGTTGCGAAGTTGTTAAAAAGTTTTTGAAGGTAGGCAGGAGGGTTGTTATTGGGCCTCCACGCGCCAGCGTTGATAACTATGTCTTTAGAGTTGTCTGTTTGAAACGACCGGCACGTGCTTCGCGAAACGATTTTTTTTTTTTACGGAAATTCCGGGATAGTAGCGCCGATATGGCTTTCGGATCACGTTTTTAGAATGAAACGAGGTGTGCGCGGACATATCGCTGGTTAAAAGATTGCTGTATGAAGGCGAAGCTTGCGGTTAATAAAATTTCTCTGCGAATAGTCTAGATTCTAGATCGATCTTGTATAAATAATTTAAAAGGCTGTGAAAGATAATTACTAATCTGCACTAATGCAATTCAACACTGAATAATTCTAATATCAATACCAACAAAACAGTTAAAATATGTTAAATGTATTTTAGTTTTATTTAATATTCTATTTTGTTTGATGAGTTCATTATTTTTTCCTTCGCATTTAAGATATATATATTATAGATGTTAGGTACGTTATATATACGAATTTTGTCTGAATGGGCTGCGATTTACTGCTGTACACTTATAAATCAGCACGAAAATCATGGTTTGAGGAATGATAATATGAGAGATAATGAACAGAGAGTACTCGAATCTCTGGTGTAGACAGAATAATGCGGCCAGTGTGGTATATTGGAATTCAGAATGCGCCGTGTTCACTGGAATACAATTGCATTTTCTCAACAATACGGATGTCGCTATTTACAGTGTATCATCAACAAATGGTACATTAACATTGAATTAATTGCTGTCGAATAGTCGAACCGCTTTACGTGTTACGGTACAATATATATTTTAATTGCGGACACTTTACAGATTCTCATGCGTGTGTGAAATTACATACCGCGTGTAGAACAACTTTTTTTTGTTTCAAAGTAATCACTTCTTTTATCTTGAAAAGAATGAATGCTGACAATGATTGAAGAGTTTGAATGGTTATGGGGTCGATTCTACAGTCGATCACTTTACATTATCGTAGCAGTATTTGACAGGTGGTATTTTAGAAGATATATCACGTATTTTCTCTCTTTCAAGAGAACATAATTAGATTTAGAAGTAACAGTTATATTTAGCTTTCAACGGATCATTCAGCTTTGATGAAATTTAAATGTCTCTAATTCTACCGTGGTACGATTGTAATTCATTTTAAAGTGAGAGAGAGAGAGAGAGAGAGAGAGAGAGAGAGAGAGAGAGAGAGAGAGAGAGAGAGAGAGAGAGAGAGAGAGAGAGAGATCCTATGTAATGAATGTGAAAGAGATGTGACATTAAGACGGAAAGAGATGTGAGAGAATGATAGATTATCGCTTTTGTCACATAAATATTTTTTGAAAGCGTGTCAATGATTCAAAAGTTTATGAGTGTTAATGAAAAGTGTTGTTTATCTTAATAATTCGAATCATCTAAATGCCATACAAGACGAATTAATTGTTTAGTCTTTAGAATGTGTAATATTCATTTAGAATTTTTCAGAAAAATTTTTTTATAATTCTTTTACTGATTTAAGAATATATTTTACAAATGATAAGAAAGGATCTTTGTGTGAAATAATTTTTACTCAAGTTATACAACAAAACTAACCGTTAACTCTAAGAATTGTGTGATAAATTATCAGATTTATTCATCTTCGATGATTTTATATATATAGGAAAAATGATTTCTCTTATTATAAAATATAGCAACAATTTAAAGTTTTTTTATTTAATAGAACGTTTTATATTCAGAACATAAAGAAAGAGTTAAAAGACTAACATAATTTGAAGAAATTATTACATTTGTCTTACAAGCTCTTTTCACAAAGTTTAAAGATGCTTGCGCATTTAGGCAAAAAAATATTTTGTTCATCTTTAATACTATATTTCTTATTTCATTTTTGAGACTAACTTTTGCATAGGTGTATTTTTATATATTTTCAAATGAAATATTCCTAATAGGTTTGCATCAAAAGATAACTTTCTATAAAAATATAACATGTACATATAATATGTCTTCCTAATATCAAGTTTTCAAGATTTTTACGTCCGGTATACATCGCTCGAAAAGATAAATATGTTAAATAGATATTGATTATATTCATCATGTAATGTTTGCATTATGAAACTAAATCTTCGTAGAAATTTCACTAAATTGCGCTCGAAGGTATAATGCGCAATAAAGCGCACACTGTTGTTGTTGCAAGTTTATGCATGCAATTATGTCTAACCTACAATACTGCAATTGTAAGCATATGTGACATAATTCTGCATTGCAGGCAGTTCGTCAACTGCGGAACATAAAACGTGCGAAAAATATTTTGCAACGGAATGAAATATATTTTATGTAATGTGCACTCGCGTGTTAAAGGAAGGCGTCTCATAATCTAAAATCAATACAACGGCTATTAAAAAAATAGAAACGTATACATCGTCATCACAACACTTCACAGATATATACGGTGAGTGTACAATAAATCCGTGCGAAATCCGCGTGGGAGGCAATTGACGTTTATAATACTCCCTTGTCAAATGATGTGCGGAATCTTTCTCGTATACCCATTATTTCTCTGATTTTGAATTTCTATGATGAGAACAAACGGGAGGAAATATTTGGGGGGCTTCTTGGAAGCTGTACTCTCAGCACGGTAATACGAATCGCGAATCTCCGACTGGTATTGCATATGCGTATTGGTGTTTTCAGAAGTACTTTTTCGCTAACACAAAGACGAGAAAAATCCGGAATCCGCGTAATTGGCCCCGTTCGACGAAATTGAATTACCGTGGAATGAGTACCGCTTCGCGCGACCAACAATCGGCTCTCCTCGGAAAGCTCCTGTAATCTGCTGCCCGCATTTCTACCTCTCCTGATTGTTTCGCCACTTTTTTTCCGCGAATATGTACGCCAATGACAATTTGTTCAAGTCCGTCGCAAGTGTCTGAGCGGAATTCGTAATTCGCTGAAATACAAGTTATTTAAGTCGTTGTTACTATCTTCAAAATTGAATTAAAGATAAAAAAAATATCGATTGCGGAGTTTTGCGGAGCAAATAAAATAGTAGCAATAAAACTAGTAGTCTCCTCGAAGATGCCGATTGATAAAACTTGATCGCGTGCCCGTCGTGTGGGACAAGACTTACACCATTTAATCGCGGGATCTCGATGCTCGGTATGTAGGTCGTCTCCTCGTGTTCGGAGGAGCAGAGGCGCGTCCTTCTCCTGGAGGAGCGCGGGCTGCAACGGCCGCACAGCCCGGTGGCCGCGGAATTGCGCGATTTCGCGGCGGGCCTCTGCCGGGAGCCGCAGCGGACGGCGAATCGCAATTCCGAGGCCATCTCGGCGCAGAGTGACTGTGTCGAGTGGTTAAATGATGATCGATGCGCAGGAGGTGCACGTGCGTGTTTACCGTCCAAGGAATAATCGTCGACGATGGCAGGCAGTGGACGCCGGTACGACAGGTACAACATACACCAAGAGACAATACACAAAACGATCATACGATACCCGAACGCATGCAAGGTCGATTTCTCCGTCGCGTGAGGCCGTCTGTTCGTCAAGACCTCGTTCTTTTTCGAAACAAACATGGCTTGCCGCGGATATCGCATTAACATCCATTCTATATATATATATATATGCATTTAACTTACATACATCAAATACACATTAAAATCAACTATCGCCGAAAATGAGAAGGTAGATATTTGATTTAGAAATGCTAGAGGAATAGGAAGATTAGAAATTAATTTGGCAGCTATGAAACAAATTCCTTATGTGATTATTCTGCGTTACTATAGTATTTCTTTTTCTATTCGAATTTTACTCACTACATTTTATACCCGCTCTGCCTCTTATCGCTTAATATAAAGCAATACGAGTAGTAAGAATAATGCGTCAAGGATATGGGAGAATGATAACTCGCAGGACAGTCATTACGTCAGAGTCCGAGAGATGACAGAATTTTGAATCAAGATTCAAACGACCTCGCCCATTCACGAGAAAGTACAACTCATGCAGCACGTTCACATAAAATCCTATATACCGGCGTCTCGTTTAGCTTACCCTGTCCGATTGGGCATTCTTCTTGGAATTCCAGCAGAACTCGAGGATCGCCACCAGGATCGCTAGCGCCAGGCCGCAGAGCAGCACGACGAAGACACCACCTGAAATGACGAAACCGAAAGCTCATTATTTCAAATGTCGGCGCGAGGCCGCTCGTCCTTCTCTAATTTCATCGCGAACGAAACGCCGTTGGCGGGCCACGAAGTACGACGTGGCGTGTTTGTACCTCATCTCGAACTCTCTCCGTGACTTCTTCATCCCCTCCCCTCTTCAGCCACCCTTTGTGGCACTAGTTTGTCGAGGAGCAGAGAGAGGAGGAAAAAAGTACAGCGAAAAGAAAAAAGGCTCGCAGCGGCGGCGGTCGCGGAAAATCGTGCGCGCAATATCTAAGTGGAGCGTGCACTCTCAGATCGATCGCGTTATACTTTTTGGTCCGGGAAAACTTTGCGATGGAGTATTCGCGGGTAACGACCGTGAGTAGGGCGTGCGTGGAAACGTATATACTGATAAATGGCGAGGTGCTTGTATTTATTGCGATGCGAGAGTCGTGCGAAAACAGTGAACTCGGGAGCGATATTTACGCTCGGTACGAAGTTTAGCTTACCCCCGATAGAAAGGATGGGAAGTATGCGGAAGTTCAAGAGAGCGTTGCATTCGGAATTAACGGCTGTTTCTACAAAGATTCGTGAGATTATTCCGTAAAATCGGAACTTTCTGATACGAGTCGTGAATTGATATATGCTAGTTACTTATACGTTGTTACGTTCCACTTATTTCTTCAAGTAAAATACAGTCGATATTTATATTCCGTGTAATTATTAGTTATAATAATAATTGAAAACATTTGTGAAGGATTAAGAGAATTTCTTATATTTATTTTCCATATTTTATTTAGGAGCTAATAAATTTAATGAGTAAATAGCGGGATATAAAGTGTAGGGTTAGATATATATATAAATTTGGGCAAACTACTTTGGTAAACACTTGAACTTTCTCGTCAATATTTCTCTGTACGTGATCAAAGATGAATTTCCACTTTATTGGTCGAAAATACGGTGCGCGGAGTTCGTTTCCATGCGCAGTCAGCAAATTCGCCTTTGGCAAACTTCTCAATTTCTCTCATGCAGAGCTCATACTGAGTTATTACCAATTAATCACTGCAGTATGCCGTTATTGTTATAATACCATAATTTTTACTAAATTATTCTTTTATATGTTTTTATATATACATATATATTTACATATATTTTATTTATATATACATATAAATCTATATATGATATATTATTTATATTATTTTCAAATAATTATAAATAGTTAAATTACTTCTAATTGTATAAAACCTAGTTACTCTAATTTATATGATATAATCAAACATTAGTAACAAGACAGATAGAATTTGTGAAATATTCTAATTTACATGACATAAATAAACGTTAGTAACAACAAGACAGATAGAATTTGTGAAATATTCGCTTATGGTGGCAAACATTTTTTATCCGTGAAACTTTTAGCTCTGTATTTCGAGCCGGGAGAAAGAATGAGGAACAAAGTATGTAGAATGGAGGCGCTTTTGAACAGGCTAAAAAGTGTCCACTTATCGTTGACGGCAAGACAACTGAGCCGGGATCTCGGGAGGATGCAAAGTAGATTTGCATAACTACACCGCTGTGATTTATGACGACAGTCCGGACGTCTCGCCGGAAGGACGAAAGTTTCTCGCGCGGGCGCCTGGATATCACCGGGGCTTCACGCCTATTTCGCGAAACGATATCAAGAGAGCTGCGCCCGGCGAAGAGGTCGCGCGACATTGTACGCCTACAGGTCGATCCAAGTTTCGCAGCGGGAAGTTCTGTTCGCCGAGTTACAGGATATATGCCCAAGTTTTCCGTAGGACGGCGGACTCCTCGCCAAAACACTTGGGCACGAACCGAGAATTATCCGGAGCTCATCGTTCTCGAAGAGATTCTCTCGCTAATTCGGAAACTCACGGAGTTAGCGATGTTCTAAGACAAATGAGCGAATGAAGAGAATGCAAGGTCGCGCTAAGTGGATTCGAGCGAATTTCCGATATTATCATCTTAACGCTATTGGGATACGTTTATCAATTTTGCTTCATTGATCAATGAATACGATATACAGGAAAATATAGCCCTAGATACATCGTTATTGTGTTATTATAAACACATTACATAATTTTTTACACAGTTTAAAATCAGTTAACTTTGATTTCACTTGAACTTTCATTTATTTTTATCTTTTTACTTTAAAGCCACCACAAAGAATCAGTGCAGTTTAACTTTTCTGTTCTTTTTTATTTTAGTTCAAGAAAATATAATTTGAAGTTGTAGCAACTAACGTTAATCAAACTTAGTTGGTGGTTTTATATAATCTTGTTTTATTCCTTTCGTTATTTTTATATATTACATTATAACTAAAATTGAATATAAGTATTTATTAATAATTAATATAAGTAATTTTTATTAAATAATTATTTAACATTCTATACAAATTCTAATTATTAATAATCGCTGGTTGTTCAATTTTAATTATCAAATTTAATTATGGTGATTAATTTTTATATTAAAAATTATGAGAGACATTTATTATAATTAAATTTAATATTAATTTTAAATAATCATAAGGCTGGACGAACAAGTTATGTTTCATAAAAAGATTTCCTACATTTTTAAAGCTTTCGACAAGATGAAAAAAAAGAAGTCAATCTAATTTCACATTTCTGTCTCAATTATTTTAAGACATACTGAAAAGAAAGAGCTTTCTTTTCTCGGAGATGGTACTCGACTGATACTGGATGAACTGCTTATTCTTATAAAATAGCACGATAAAGGTCAGTCGACAACGATCGCTTTTTTCCACGGCAAATAATCAAGAGACATTGGAAAGAACGGAAATTAGCAATTCAACTGTAATTTCGCGAGATTTTTGCGTCTCGCCATTGAGTTCGTTCTTCGCTCTGTCTTGTTGAGTACATTTACACCGTCGGCAAAATGGGTACTTATCCAAGTTACAAGGCGGCGAAGAAACGGCGATGAGGAAAGGGAGGCAAAGTAGGTAGATAGCCCGAGAGTTTCCACGAGTGGAGGGAGGGAAAAAAAGAAAGAGCCGAATCAAAGCGGGGAGAGAGAAAGAAGGAACTTGTTGTGACTTCCATAAAAATCCGGAAGCGGTTTTCGAAGAGTCCTAAGAAAAATTTTTCCGCGAACTTTACGCGAAATTCCGTCGCGCCTGAGAGCCTTCTCTCTTCTTCAATTCTCTGTCCACTCTGAATCTCGCTATTCTCTATATTAACTTTCTTAGCTCTGACTGAGATAACTATAATATTTGTATGCAATCTGTCCGCGTATAAAGATTTCGATATTTGTTTACTTTGACATCTCTAACAAATTTAATTTGTAAGATTTACTTTGTAGGCGTGTACAAGAAAAATATTAAATTTACGACAAATATTAATTCAGATTGTTCAAAGATGAACAGCTATAAATATATGGCTTTTTGTGATATTTTATGCGAAAAATTTGCGTATTATAATTTATTCCTTTTCTGTGAATAGTTTACAGAGTTATCGTATCTCTAGATTTCCGCTCTATTGATTTATACTGCTGTACAACGAGATGTCTGTCTACAACTTTTTTAGCCGTGCTGCACGACGTGAGAGTTGTAAAGCGAACAAAATGTTTCATAGTTGAAATGACTGAAACTTAAAACAGACATGCGGAGCACGCGGAAGTTATGACTATTAAATATATCCCTTTTGTCTGCGTACATATGAAATGTGTCGCCAATAGGACATATCGCAGCTGTGACAGAGATTTATAGCATGCAAATATAACTTACAGGTTGCATTACTATCCAAATTTGTTGTGTTATGATTGAAATTATGGCTGCGAGTGAAATATAGCTTCATAAACTCGTTTTGCGATTGAATGTATTCATACGCGCGAATCGGTAGTCTGGATAAACTTGATAACTTAATTGATTAAGCAGTTATTCAAATATCGTGAAAGGGTCGTTCAAAGCAGTTTCGGCATTCAATTTAATGAAAATTAATCAATCCGAAATCCTTCGATATATTCTGTTACGCAATCCATATGAAAATGAACTTTTGCTTTAATTTATATAATATAATATAAATATATTTACGTGAAAATTTAAAAATGTGAAATAATTTTCTTATACTCCCTTTAAGTAAAGCTTAATTTCTTTTGTTGTTTCTGTCTGTTATTTTGACTGATAAAGAAAATATGATTGTGGATAAACATACCAATATTTTCAACTCCGAGGGCATTGGCTTTGCTCTCCTTATTCTTGTCGTCTCTGTTGCACACATCGCCCGTATTTTTCCACCATTTATCATAGAGGATCTGTATTACACCTTTTTCCTGCAGCTCCAGAATAACTAGAGATATTTTATCCCTCCAGGGCGAACCTGCATATAAAAAGCCTTCGTTAGGCTGGCCAAGGATTTCGCAATTTCTACCTCTGCAGCATAATCTCGAACATAATTTTGCCGTTGCATGTCGAGAATATGTCGGATATACATATTATTAAATAATATACGTATTTTAAATATATGCGGTTTAGAATATCTTCAAATTTTTTCCTGCTTCAAGATGGAAGTACATAATCTTTTCCGTATAATTTTAAATTAACTGTATAAGCTTCTTTTTACGTACAAAGACTGCACGTTTGGACTATTTATTCTATGTTGGCTGGTAAGGAAGTTGATTTTCCTTTAGCAGAAATTTAATTGGATACCATCTGTTTCAGAAACTTATTAGCTTTCAATATTAAATACGTTGGTAATTACTTTCCAAATTTTCTATTCATTGCTATTTTTACTCATATTTACCTTTTGGAGTAGCAATTCCATATCCTTTGCTGTCTAACAAGCCCCCTATTTGTGTCAGATTGCAATCGCGTTGAACTGCGTAATCGAGCATAGTCGACTCCATTAAAAATGCATAGTCGCCTTCCAGAACCCTCTTCACTCCTTCCTCATAGGTTTGAACGAACACAGACGGGCTCTTCGATTCCATAAATCTCCACATTTTTTGGTAGATTCCAATTTTTGAATCCTGCGATTAAATTATTTAGTGCAAATTATTTAATTGTCTAACGCTTTGTATTCAATTTTGTGTTTTATACTCCACAGTTTTTGATGGAAAAATTTTAATTAAAAATCAATTTAAAAAACGTGAAAAACTAAAAAATGAGAAGTGTATATCGTATTGAAAGAATCGTTGATCTCTTATCCGCGAATTAGTATCAGATGTCTTTATTAAGAAAATGGTCAAGGCTTTAACGTTGTCAATATTTAAGTTGGATTCAGAAATTTTTTGCTCATTACTTTGCTAACTAATTTGCTCATCTTTCTGAAGGAAAAACAGGTCAGAGGAAACGGCAATTACAGAAACAGTATTTTTGTTTAACGAATGTAGTTTCCTGTTAAAACATTATAGAATAATATGCGGTATTTTTAAAAATATATTACGAATTAATTATCTATATGACGTCAGTAAATTTATATGAAATATAAATACATCTTTTTATTTTGGAGAGCGTAAATGTACTTAATTCGAGCACTTTATATTTATAAATATATATATACATATATATATATATATATATGTATATTTATGTAAAAGGTTATTAAATTTCTGTTAATTTAAAGATTGATATCATATTATGTTCATTATGATTTATTATTATTTTAATATTAAATTTACATTTTAAGACTTTAATTTATTATACTTTTTAAAAATATATTATACTATATTACTATAATAAGAGGACGAGGAATATGAAAATTATTATATAATAAAACATATAAAAAGAAAATTTTTAATATTTAAATATAATAACTATATATTGACAACTTAAAATATGCTATTAAATTGCACAGAAAATGTGAAAGCAATTCTGTGATTTTCTACACACTTACTCTGAAGAACGTCTTCGTACTTCCACCCTCTAAAGTGCCGTAAGATATCTCGGTTTGTTCCGCGAGATCAGCTACATTCTCGATCGGCGTTATCATCCTCTCCACCGTTAGGAAAGCGGCCAAATTCGCAGTATAAGAGGAGATGATGATTAACGTGAAGAACCACCAAATGCCGCCTACTATTCTTGTACTGGTTGCCTAATAACGAGGATTTATTCCGTATTTTCTTAATTTATCTCGAATAATCGCAATAAATTTCTTATTTAACAAGTCCATGGGCATTCTAATTTGACGACATCAAATTATTCGGAAATTACTTTCAAATTAAATTCTGCTTTGCAAATGTTATTAATTTAGTCTAAATTTATTATTTCTTTATACATATAAACCTCATTAATGAAAACATTGAGATTCGTTAGTCGATTAAATAGTTTAGAGAATATAAATTTTTACGAATAAGAATACTTATCCATTTTTACATTCTCTCTAATTTTTTATAATTTTATGCATTTTTAAACAATTAGGTGATATCAGTACAATGTATTTTTGTGTGCTCTCCAGACAACGGAAGTATCAATCAAGTCAATAGTAATGGAAATCAAATTGTTGAAAAAACATGAGGGAAATAGCTGTTTAAAACTTTGGTGAGATTTCTCTTGTGTAAATCTTCTAGTGATACACTTGCCCTGCAAGGCAGATACTTTTCGCCTCTATAAGGATCTAAAGATCGAAAATCCATCAGAGCATATCAAGATGACGAGGTCGATTTAAGGCCGTTATCCTGGTGAAAAATTCCTAGCAGCGGTTGAAGAATGCAATACGGGATCTCATTTAGAATTCGCCGCCAGGATATTTCGATCCATTAATGGCGAGGCCGACGATCGCGGAAACGATTGTCAAATGTAGAACACCCATGAATGATTCTCTCATTCTCCGGTATTACGCGGCGCGCCTGCCTCTCGGGAATTGAGCGAACGATTTTAATTCTACCGCGCGGTAATATCCCGCGAAAGAGTTTACACGGTGTAATCCACGTTATTCAGAATGCGTAATGAATGTGTTTAATTCGTATGCCGACTTCTGCTATCCGTGTTTCGTCAAGTGGTTTTTACGTGGAATGGCTCTTTTGGTAGCGACACGCTTGAGCGTATATCTATATCGATGGGAGAAAATTTTTTCGCGCGTGCATAATATTACGCGCATATGTATAGATATCTGCGCCCGTACGCGCAAGAAATTTAAAGCGTAAAGTATGCATATTATTATTTGCAATATTACATTCTCTCTTGCTCGGAATGCTCAAACCGCGACTCTCGGTAACCGACACATCTGGCTGACGTGAAGCATAATTTCCCGACACTCGAGACAGTCGCAACGACAACCCCGCATGTACATACGTGCCACCAGAGTCAATTGGCATTACATTATGTAGCATAGATATTTACGTCTTCATATGTGAGTCTACTCTTCAGATGGTTTATACGTGAAGTTTTCATTCTCTCCTATTTATAGGATAGAATTTAGGATATTTATTGAGTGAATTTTTCAAAGTATTTTTATGTGTACAAGCGTGCAATACAGCGACCTAAGATTTATTTAAATATATGCTAATAAGCGTATACAATTATACAACGAGAAATTGATTTAGCATGAGAAATCGATTAATAGTGGATCTAAGTCTACATGCTTAGCAATATCTTAAGCCGGATTCACAGATTAAGCAAACGAGCGCGAACAAACATGAATAATTCACTACTCGCGAAGCTGTTCATTCGCATTTATCCGTGCTCATTTGCTTGATCTGTGTGATTCAGCTTTATACAAATCTATGTGATTCAGCTTTATACAAATATTTTCGCATGTTTAAAATAACATTATTTTGTTCGCTTTTCATTTGGAACGGGAATATATTATAAAATCCGTATGTCATATATGAGTGAGAAACTTCGTGTTCGGTGCATATCAAAAAACATATTTCGTGATTTGTAAGTTGAAATGAGCTGACGTTATGTCGCGATGATTTAACAATATGATAAACGAACCAATATTTGATACAAGATGACATCTTACTAATGAAGTTATTATTCGTGTTTTAGGTATCCGTATTTATTAAATCCTATTTTTACTTTTATTCAAAACAAACTCGTCTAAAAGAGCAGTTTACGCTTGAATCAAATAATTAATAATCGCCGCGAATAATTAATAATTTAATGTAGGATAACAGGATTTAAAAAACTAAAATCATCCATTTGATTAAATATTACACCTCAGTACGTGTATTATCTGCTATTTATCTAAATTTTAGGTAGCTTAGTCTGGCGATATCTCGCAACAGGTATATTAAATACAATATATGATGCGTATATAGCTAATGCTCTAGTAATTGCTTTTGCCAATAATAATAGAAACGGATGACGGGGACGCGGAAATTCGTGAGGTATCACGGCGAACATTCCCAGGCGAGATGCTGTTGAGGACATGTAATTGTTTTCACGTGCATCGCTGCTTAGTGTAAACAAAACCTCCTTTCTACCGTGCTGTTGGCATTGTTAGGGAAACAACACCGACGCGAATCTCGCCGTGAAACCTCGCGAATTTCTATGCTCTACAACAGATGACCACATAAGCAGCATGCATCTATGCTGCTGTGTTTCTAAGAAATTTTTGAAAGCAGCAATTAGCATTTGGGGCAGATAAATATTGCAATGCAATATCTATTTTTTTTTTAGAATCAGTATCGTAAAAGGTAACTGAAATGGTTAACACGCTATTATGCAATAGACATCCATATGTCTTCAAGATAATTCGTAAAATATAAACCGCAATCTATTTGCAAACAAATATAATTTTCTAAATATTTTGTTTTATTTTATGTAACAATAAATCGACAAGAATTATAACACATCTAAAATGTTCTATCTACTAGTTCTACTTTTTAGTAACGCTTTCTTGCTTTTATGTGACATGAAATATGGAGCAAGAAGTTTGGAAAACACCGTTCCATGCTGCGGGAGGAATATCCGCAGTAGTCATTCGCGTAAAAGTAAAGAATTGAACGAGAATTTACCAGAAGCTACTTTTATATCACGCTTTTTTTGCATATAAAGTTTGTTGCTCTTTAATCCATTTTAACATTGGTTCGAGGAAACAAAATTTCAAAGAACTTAATCGATTATTATTTTTATGAAAATGTTATATATCTTGATGTTAAAAATACGGAGAAAAATTATTATTCTAATGTAAATTATACGCTTTAATTGCAAATATATAAACTATCATACAAAATAATATCGTATAGTATAAAACAAATATAAATTAGCATAAAATAAAATAAAACTAATATGAGAATTACTGCAATGAAAATATGTCATTTGATATTTTAGATAATTATTGAAACTAATAAAAAATTGCTATAATAACATGGACATGAGAAATTTAAAAGCATTTGACTTATATGTGCATGCAGGGCTGATATTCATTTTTCAGATTAACTTTTTTATACATACTCATTATTATCAATTATATAATAATTTTTTAAACTACTGTGCTTGCTCTTTAAGTTTCATTCTCAACAGAAAGACAAAGCTTGATCAAAATTAGACTCATAGACATAATTAATAAT
>NW_012026805.1:596689-599111 GCF_000956235.1 Wasmannia auropunctata
TACATATAAGTTATTTTTTGATTATTATATAACGTGATAAATTATATTGCTCAGAAAATTTTTAAACATTTATATAATACAACTAAAAGTTGTGTCACTGATAAAAATAACCAAAATTTCGAATAAATAGCTTTACGTGTGCAAGCTCCATTTGTTTTTTCAATCTTTGTAAGTACAGCACGAAAAAGAAAGGTATGGCGCGAATAATGACGCACTTCCTTTCGCTCCGCATACTTCTATTGTCGACGATAGCAATGCCGGTGCCGTCCCAGTTCATATCTCGCGGATACTTTTCTCGCGATTGATGGAACTCCGAACTCTATACAATATTGCACGTATTATTCGACAACTGAAAGCCAATTGCGCACTATTCTGCACCGCTGACATTTTTCATCCTATTCCCATCGTGTTATACGCAGCGTAAATAAAATCAGATGTCCAAGGAATAATAATGTTTCGAAGCGGAGTTATATAAAGACGAAAAATATTATATATTTTTGTAACAGATATTTCATAATCTGCATCATACCGTATTATTACAATTACCAAGTGGTGCACTCTGTGTGTTAGGAGTAATTATAATCTGTGTATTTATTATGCGCGGAATATGACATTTTTTTGCTAAAATTATACTTTCTTTATTTTGCTGTCTTGTAAATAGTACCGTAAATTTATTACAATTGCTGTATGCATTTTGTATTTCATGAATTTAGGGTCTTAGTTTTATTCGATGCTATTTATCTATCTTCTCATGGTTACATACAGCATACTCATATGAAGCCTTTGTGCGTTTGACATTTATTTGCTTTTCGTCTTGGAATACGCGGTGAGTTTCGCGTTTTCATGCAAGTAAAACCACTTAAAAATTGCATGTTTAAAAACTTTTGCGACATTTTTTTACGCGACTAATAAAAATATAGCAGCGTGTTTATGGAACAGACATAAGTGATTTTTCGAAAAAAAGCTTATTAATATAAAAGCAAGAATTTTTTAAAAACAAGACTTAATAATGTACATATTCTCTTTATCACATACTATAAAATATAAGTGAATTTTTAATCCTTTCGTTTCTGTGATTTTCTAAATTAAAGTGAGATATATTCGTGCGGAATCAATGGTAATTTCGTAACGTGCATGGAAAACCTATTTACTACAAGACGATAAAAAATACACGTTTATATGTATATTGAATTTTTAATAGATACCGAGACAAATTGCTTTAGTTTTACCGATTGCCGTATCTTTTTTTATTTTTTACAGGGTATTCCCAAATCTAATAAAGTTCTCTCTCACTTTTCGAGACTTAGACACCATTGAATACAAGTAGTTTTCATGCGTATACATATGTATGATGGCTATTAAAAGGAAAGAAAATTGCTAGAGTTTCTGTAGAAAAGACTTGCGTATAAATATAGAAGATGTGGAAAAAACAGATAATGCGATGGGTGGGTGGTTTGCTTCGTCGTAGTTATTTCGACTAAATCTAGTGGTCAGTTTCTCTTTGACATGCTAATACTGTCGGAATTTAATCCAAGAAAGAGAAGGAACGAAAATTAATTTCACAGAAAAAATATGGATAACAATAAAATTATCTGCTATTTTTTGAATAATTTTATTTGGAAATTTTTATTAAAACAATATTTATATTATATATATTGAATATATATATCGAATATTTTACAGAAAAATACGTAGCTTTATTACGTATATTATATATTTTTGACAAGCTTTGTATTTATTAGCCCATTAAATTTGTAACAAATATTAGTTTTTTATATATCAAACAAACATTTAGAGATTCTCATAAAAAAAGTTCTGTCGTAAAAGTTTCTGGACATTTTAGTATACATGTAATAAGAGTATATGTAATGAGATACAGAAATGACCCATTTTACTGTATGTTTCGATCAATATTTGAGGGGTCTCACTACCCCTCAGGTTTTAAAATGATACCTTAAGTTTAGGATTTTTTTGTGGATAAATAGATAAACTTTATTTAAAATCTGCTTAGAAAACATTATTGTACACATATAAGAAACAAAAAAAAATATTTTTTTATTTTTCTTATGTCCGAAATGGCGGCGCACTGGCCTATACTTGCGGAATCCCTTTTTTTCTATCGGTGTACACGATTCCAGGCACATGGTTTGGCCTTGAACAAACCATAAAGAATTTTCATTACCTACATATTAAAGTATTGATTTTTCAAAGTATTGATTTTTTTCAAAATGGCAACTATTTTACGAAAGACTTGTATTGACAAAAATACAAATTTTTCGTAAAAATAGCTGCCATTTCGAGATAAATCAATATTTTAAAAAATCTCTACGTATTTCTATAGTCTTTAATATGTAGACAATGAAAATTCTTTGTGTTTTGTTCAAGATCAAACCGCCTGGAATCCTGTACACCGATTTGAAAA
>NW_012026805.1:599161-606115 GCF_000956235.1 Wasmannia auropunctata
TATGTGTGTGTGTGTGTGTGTGTGTGTGTGTGTGTGTGTGTGTGTGTGTGTGTATGTATATAAATTAAGAATAAGGTTTACAAATAAAGTTACAAAATATTATGAAGTATTTAAAATAACAGTTTTTAAACTAATAATTGAATATTAGATATATTTTATTATTTTAGCTAATTAAATTGAGAATCATAATATTTTAAAGTAGTATTTTGCAATTTATTATAATCAACCAATTTTCGCACCACTCGACGTGAGCCTACCTGCAAAGGACATTTGCAGCTTGGGCAAGGGGACGGCTCCACCCACTCGTAGGGCGAGAATCTTGCCACTATCCATATAGTTAAGGAAACCACCACGTAAGCGCCTAGCAAGGACAACCAGATCTCCACGGCGAGGGGATTCATGAACGAGAAGAGCCGCGGTGGCGTGCGTTTGGTTATCTGAAGCATTGACGTTTGTTGTTACTAATCTTCGAGAATTGACTTGATTGACCTGATTCAATATTGACGATGAGATTACGATGTAATCTCGTGAACGTAACGACGCAGCCCGTTGCATTCATGTCCACAATCATCATTGTCATGTTCCTTGCTGAAAAATAATTCAAAGGCGCGAGTCGCTTATAACTTCCGCGCCGCTTTCTTCCACAATATCCAGTCTCCCCAATGGCTCGAAAGACGATTTTTTATTTCGACGGAATTACGGGAGCGTATTATTCTCCGGCGCGTCGAGCAGAGCACAATGGCGGTGCACTCTGAGTGCAATTGCCGTACGTGCTGCTTTATTTTTTAACGAGAGATCGCTAACGCCATGAGAGGTAATCGAGATTGGATTGTAAGACGCACAATCCATTATCACGATAAAAGAGAAGCAAACAATAATACAATCTAACAATAATCTATTTTAAAAATTGAACCGTCTATAATCTGTTCACGAACAAAATATATTCTTTCTTGAATATGATCTTCTTTATTTCCGAAAGCGAAATGGAGAGTGCGGTATTCTTTATAAAAGATTTTACGATATTATCATTATTATCGTAACAATACTCCAAGATTCGCTCGATTGTTTTGCTCGCACAGCTTTAGTGAGCATCTCTGTAATATTGCAAATATATGATTCGCAACATAAACAGATATAAACGAATTGACGTGCGCCCCGCAAACAGACATCTACTGTTTGCACTCTGGCGAGATGGATTTATGTGCGTGCTGCTTCGTGAACGGGTTCCGTACATAGCGTTCCGTATAGCGGGCGCGCGGTGAACGTGAGAGAAACGGGCACGTTGGATGAGGGATGTCCCGATGGCGAACGGTGGCGGTCGGTGAGTGTACGCGAAGGAAAACGGCATAGAAGTAGTCCAATGGTGGAGCACCTCGTTGAGTGTACCTTAGGGTTGAGCCCGCTGCCCTGTCTGAGGAAGGTGCCAGTGATGAACCAGAAACTGTTGCTGACGGTAAACTGGTTCTCGACCACGTCGCTCTCGGCTAGACACGGATGCGGATTGTTCCACTCGTACGGGCTGAAGCGCGCCATCACGAAGAGGGTGAAGCTCACCAGCATGTAGGCGGCGAGCACGTAGAGCCAGATCTCGACCGCCAGCGGATTCATGAAGGAGAAAAGCCGTGTCGGCTGACTGGACGGCACCTAAATTACGTCACGCTACGATTTTAATTAAAACGGATCCCGTTTCGTGGTGCGACGCGATGCGACGCGGCGCGGCGTGCAGGCGCGGTGCAGCGCGACGCTGTGGGCCGACACGAGTCAACTTTCACGGCAATCCTGGACATTCAAAGGCCCTTTTCGCGAGTATACGTTGAAGAACGAGAATTCGTGAGATTCGCAATACAGATTATTTGACGAATTAATTTCTTTCTCTCATTTGATTAAACGAATTAAAATCGTGTTGAATAATACAAATCCATCTTGCGCATGTACTGATACTACTACAGAATAATTAAAGCATCTATTTACAGTCTTCATTATTCAGTAGGCTATAATGACGTGCTCATATGAAAATCACTTTTATTAATTTATGTTAATGCAATGCATAAACTGAAATGTAATCGAGAATTGAACATTAGAGGCATAAACACGTATACTTCGATGGAAGGGCAATAGATGATTATCACCATGTCGCATGCATATACAATTTTATAATAAAAAGAAATTATCGGCTGACGCACGGTGTGAACTCACCTTAAATAAAATTCCAATTCCGAGATTCATAAACGGCTTTGTGAAGTCTATTACACTTTCCCTAGCATAATTAATCGTCATGGAGGCAACCGCTAGATCCGCTCTCTGAAAGAATTACAGCATCCAAGATAATTAAGGAAATATTCAATTTCCTTGATTGAGTGAAGTTGAAGTCGAAGTTGCATAAAAACAGAGATGGTATTATAACGTCATGGTAACAGAGGAATTGATATTGCACAAAAAGCTTTCATTAAAAAAAGTATCTATCGTTTGTTTCGTGCAATGCTCTTTATTTTAGATGGACAAAAATAATTAATACATTTCGCGAAATATTTGCGCCAAGCAAATTTATGTTATAATACATAAGTGTATTGTGAATGAGAGCATCTAACATTACCGATAAATCTTCGTTCCGTGTTTACCTCGCGAAATAGTAGATGAATTCTTTATGAACGTATACGAGCGGTTGCGACTACGAAACATCATTCGTTTCATCTCTCGTTTAGAATATGTGCCTACGGTTTCGTAGGTTTTCAGGTTAAGGCGTCGTCCCTTTCAACAAGAGGCAGATTGCTTTGCATATTTTATAAACTGCACTGATCTTCGGTATTCAGAGAGTACGTTGAGATGACGAATGCGAATTTTGTGAGGTGCACACATTCTTCTATTTGCATCTCGTGTTTTAAATTAACGCGCGAATCGCGCGAACTTTTAATATGACAAGCATTAGTGATTTTTCCACGACTCATATTTTATTGATATTAATTTTCGAGAAAGCTTAAGTTATTTTCTCTTTCTCTGACTCTCGCTCCCTCTTTTCTTGTTATATGCTTTTAATTGTGATCTAAATAACACACAGTTGTCCAAAAATTTAAGAAAATACTTAATACATGAGAATGTATTTTTATTGCTATATACCATAAGTTTCCTTAATAAAACGTTACAGCAAAAGCAAAATACGTAGGTATATTTATCAAAGGCTAAGTGGTTTATGTATCACAACCAGTAAAATTAATCATAGAATATCAAAAGCTTTTAACAGTTGTGTAAATACGCAATGTCATATATGTACCGATATTATCAGGAACAAATGCTTGAATTATCTATCGATTGAAAGCAAAGCATTATCTCGGGTAGAGAAGGCGCGTTGCATAACATATATGTGTAAAATCAATTCAGCGAACCGCATATGCGCAGCAATCACACAATACAATACACGTATCAAATAATCATACGTACAAAAAGAAATGTGCGTTGGGAAACGGTTGAGCATTCGTGTTAGTTGTATCCATCTACTTCGTTCATGATTAAAATATTATTGCAAATATAAATTTTCATTTCACCGCTAATGGATTCTTCTTTTTTAATTTAATATCACGTTGTGCGTCTATAGATTAATGTTTGAATTGAACTATCGTTAAAGAATTGTTAGTATTTTCAAAATTGTAAAACCGGATCCAGATTTATTCTTATGCCAATAATATTTTTATACAGAAACTGTATGCGCGACTTTTTCACGAATAACGTACGATTTCATTTTTAAATGCGCATACGTCTATTTCTTTGTTTATTACGTTTTTGCATTTTTATCTTGTTTCAGTGTTGAACCTCAAATCCTATAGAGACTCTCTTTTTTTTTTAAATTTCCGCTTCCTGAGGTATTAACGTTTATTGGTAATGTTTTCCGTTTTTCGTTGAAAATTCGTTCGTGTATCAGCGTGTGTTCTTTCCCTGCTAATATCGGCTACGTAGCCATACGATCGCGAAGAAACAGGAAACAGTGCGAATGGAGAACTACTTCTCCCCAGTAACGAAAAGGCAATATTTACCTTTCTCTGGATATATACAAAGCGCAGAAAAGTCAGAATTATACAATATAAAGAAAAATTGTTGACGTTAAAAAACATAGAGATTTTTTATTCAATTTTTTTTTATTTTAATTGTTAATAGATATTTTTGTTTTTTAATTGTTAAAAGAGTAAGGTAAAAATGAAGAATAAAAAATTAAAACAGCAGAAAAAATAATTAAAATATTGTCTAGTAATTATATTTCTATTATACATGTACAGTGATTAAAAAATGAGAATTCCGCAAATTTTGATGTATTAAAATGAGTTTTCTGAAACAAATATTAATAAATTTTCATCACGTAATTAATTAAATACTAAAGTAAAGTTAATAACATTTTATATAAGTACAAATACGTTTGTATGCTTTGTACTGAGAATTCAGTTGCATCACTGGCGTTTTACCTTCATTCCCATTCATTGTCCCAACGGAATAAAAACTTGGAATAAAGTTTTATTATATAATACATGTAAAACATTTCTATTAACTTAAATATTTTCTGACTAAAAATGAAGCGAATAGCTATTGAAATACTGACGCATTGTTAATTTGATCATTCACATCGCGAGTTTTAATTTAATAACTGTGATATTGCAACAATTAATTAAGTTTCAATTTGTTGTAGAAATTATGCGAACATTGCGTGTGCGCCTGCTCGATCATGCAGACAATAATGGATCGGCGGCACAGATTAAATTCGAAAGACGCTCGGAAGTGCATATATTAAAGTTTGATTTTAATAACTGCACAATTTTACAATTCAAATGGCAGGGAGCAACATCTGCGAGCTGATCTATGAATCGAAATATCAAATACCGTCGTTTGGCCATGGGAAAAATAGTTAATCCAGGTAATTCTTGTATCCGACTACAGGCGTAATGAAATTCCTCGCGGGATGGATTTATTGCGACACGCCCGTGGAAATTTACTTTGCTTTGCATATAAAATCGGCCTCTTGGGGTCGTGTGTATCCATTTTCCTACCTCGATACTTCTCCTAATATACCATGCTTCCGTAATTTTAACAGCACTATTAACACATTACAGTCTAAATTAATTTTGGTAAATGAAATAATATTGATATTTGGTATTATTTTTATATTCTCGCTAACGCAATTGTCGATGTTATTTAAAATATTTTAAACAATTTGAAAAATAAAATTTACCGATTATATAATTATTTGTTGTTTTTAAAGTTTAAAATCTCACGAAAAATTGCAATAAACTGTATCAGATCCACAGTGGTATAGAAATACAGATTTAATTAATCACATATATCCCAATTTCATCTCGCAACGTTCATCGAATCTTTTTTCCGATTCGCACATCATTCGTCGAATGTTTTTCTGATTTGCACAATGCAACATTTGAAAACTTTACCTCGGTGCACATTAACGCCAAAGTTAGTTACTTCATTTGTTGGCTTGTAATGTTTATTTCATTTTTTACGACATTGAATCACGTCGCGAGTTATCGCGAGAAAGGGAAACAGGCTCTACGTATTCTGTCTTACCTTGTCCTTGAGTTCGCGCACGATTCCGTTCCATTCTTTCGTCTCGGGATCGTACACCCCGTACATGTGATCGGGCACCAATTTGATTGCGTATTGGAAACCGACTTGGCCGGCGATCCACTTGAGCAAATCGATGCAGAAGCCCTCGAACCTCGCGTTACCAGTCAAATTCTTGTCTTCTTTTACCATGACGTAGGGTCTTTCCTGTGGAAGATTGGATCCCACTGATAGATCGTAGAATTGTTCTCATCGTGACAGGGGTAGGGCAAAGGCAAATCCTTAAAAATTCTTATTTCCGCGCGAGATGGTTATATCAAAGGAAAAGGGTGGGAAAGAAGCCGCCGTTGAATGCGAATTTATAGCACTTTGATCGCTTGTCCCTCAAACATTTCCTTTTCGCGACGCTACCATGAATTTTTCATTTTTTCTAAGAATACACACAATAACGCCGATGAAACGTTTTCTCGTTTTCCAACTAAGATTTTTTTCTTAATTTTTCCTTGACAATCCGCAGTTTTGCTGTTTTCTCTACTTAAAATCCTCTAAATTCTCTAAATCTGAACTTTTTGATCCTTATGAAAACACGATAAAATAGTACTAAATCAAATTACAAATTTGTGCATGTAACACATTATAAAGATAGAAACAATCGAGAGCCCTCTAGTATCTGTTATTTATTGCATATTATTTTAGGCTCAATTTAATATGAAATTATCTAACATATCTTATGACTCGTAGATCCCTAGATATTATTTATAAATACGTTGAAGTTATTGAAGGAAACCTCTCCAAATATGTTGAAGTTGCTATTTGGCTTAAATGTGTGGAGACTTTGTCTCTACGCGGCATAACAAACTTATCCGACTCCATTTAGAGCAGCTTTCATATCACCATGTCATCCATACTCGTGCAATGTCCTGCTTAATGATTAATCCTAACGCTACGAGGTCGCAAACGTGACAAAATTGGATACAAGGTATCATTACCTCTCTCGTCATCACCACGAGCGTAATGTTGGTCGTCGTGGTCTCGTAAAAGGCGTCTAGATCCGTGACGTTGATGCCAGACCCGGATTTCCATTCGCCGACTTTAACGAGCTCCTCTTTTTTCAGTTTCAAGAGGTCCAGCTTGAAATTGTTTCTCTTCCCTTCATTGAATTCAATATGTCCGGTTAATCCTTGTAAGCCTGCCTGCAACAGAAAAGCTCGTATAAGTCTAAATCCATGTCGATTAGATTTATCCATTATCCTTTGCGATAATTATATAATAAATAAATGGAGAAACATGTCCTTCATTTTACGTATTACAAATTTTGCTACATTTAATTATATTGATGTTGCGCGAGTAAAATTCAAGCTTCTATAAAGCAAGAACGTAGTTAATGTAGATCGGAAGAGC
>NW_012026805.1:606135-607244 GCF_000956235.1 Wasmannia auropunctata
GAGATAAATCAATATTTTAAAAAATCTCTACGTATTTCTATAGTCTTTAATATGTAGACAATGAAAATTCTTTGTGTTTTGTTCAAGATCAAACCGCCTGGAATCCTGTACACCGATTTGAAAAAACAGAAAAAAGGGATTCCGCAAGTAGGCCATTGCGCCGTCATTTTGTACATAAAAAAAAATAAAAAAATATTTTTTTAGTTTCTTATATATGTACAATAATGTCCTCTAAACAGCTTTTAAATAAAGTTATTTATTTACCCACAAAAAATCCCAAACTTAAGTATCATTTTAGGGCCTCAGGGGTGGTGAGACCCCTTAAGCGAGGGGCAGTAAATTAATTTACCATATTTTGGTCTTGTTATTATCCTACCTACATAAATGAATATTTTGCAGTCATAGAAAATATCAAAGGGACGCTTAAAACAGAACGAGCTTTTAAATCATACGGTCCTTTTTAATTAGTCGGGAAAGTTAGTCGGTGCCGCGAGTCTTTTAATACGAATTTCGTCGAGGACGTTCGTAATTGCGTATATGTTTGTTAATAAAAAAGGAGAATGTTGTTTTTCGGGGCGCGTTTGACTCTGTGGTGGCACGTTTACCTTAGGGTTGAGGTCGCTGCCCTGTTGCATAAGTGTGCCGACCGTAAACCAAAAACTGTTGGCCAGGTTGAACTCGTTGACTGTTCTCAGTAGAGGAATATCCTCGCTGTCCGGATCCAAGGCGCTCACGTGACTGCCCTGATAATCCCCCCGTCGAGTGGTGCAGTTTTAAAAATAAATACACTAGTTGTACTTAACTTATACATAATTTTCTATTACATACTTCTTATTTTTTTATACTATATAGATGTTGGTCATGTTATCAAAGACTAAAAATACAGATGCGAAATGATTCTAATTTTTTTATTTTGCGTATTTAAATAGTGTAGCATTTAAAAAAAAAAAACAAATTTTTTTTTCATAAAACACGTTTATATCCTTTTGCATTATTGATGGAGAATGCATTATTACATGTATTAATTGTTCTTTGTCTAACATTTATATCTTACAATATAAAATCGCGAATATTATACCTATATATATATACATATATACCTATATATA
>NW_012026805.1:607264-618018 GCF_000956235.1 Wasmannia auropunctata
TTTGCGATAATTATATAATAAATAAATGGAGAAACATGTCCTTCATTTTACGTATTACAAATTTTGCTACATTTAATTATATTGATGTTGCGCGAGTAAAATTCAAGCTTCTATAAAGCAAGAACGTAGTTAATGTAGTGCACGGTAAACTCTTTGTTTTCATGAAAATGTGTGTAGTTAGCCATATAATAATTCTTTGAAGCTTTATATCTCTACTATTTAAATATAGGTGGGCTGCCGGAAAATTGCATTTTTATGTAAATAGCGGTCTCTCCCTCCATAAAGTGATATGTAACAGTATCTCGAAGTCGTATCTAATATGCGAAACGTTGCGAGACTGGATATCGCCATTCAAACAGTAGATAAAACTGACATTAGATAAAACGCGAAGATCGAAAAATAATAAAATTTTTGTACGCAACATTATACTCTCATAACTTGTTTAGTAACGAACACAGCCGGATTTACCGTTCGTTAAATCATGTACACGTCTGATTCTCGTTAAATTTATTTTTCCTCCGTGTCCAGTAGTTCACGGACACGCATACACGTACACACGATTCATAGCTGACGGCTTACATTTCCGGATGCATACAGTCGGTGAAATTTTTCGCATTAATTACCATTTGTGGACCAACGGCGGTTTGCGCATAGTTTACCTGATTTATTATCTCTTCCTTTTTAGTGTATGTTTGTTTACGGAGTTGATGGAATATTTACCCAAAATGTTCTTCTTTTTAAACACGACTACTTATTTCTACCAGTAAAATAAGATAAATCTGAAAAATTCTATCTAAAAATTTCGAATTTTTACGTAAAATATTCTCTTGATCGTGACGGTCGTGGCGCAGAGAGTTGTGCGTTTGCTTTCGATGCCCGAAGATCAGAAACATCGGATTTTCTATTCGATCGGAAGGTAATGGCAAATCACTGAGAGTATATCTTTTCATGGAAACCTCTCCAATTAGGCCGTTCAGAACCGGCGTTAAAACTGTTATAGGTTCCGTATATCTGTGTGTAAATATGAAATAGCGCACATCACAGAAATACGTTGAGAAAATCACGATATCTGGATCAGCAAAATAAATTGACTCCTCTATCAACCCACTAACCAGCGTGATAGGGAAAAAAAATTTTTCTAATTTTGATAGATTAAGAGAGGCTCATATCCAGCAATAGAAAAAAGGGTTGATGATAATCCTCTTGATTGAATAATTAAGCCTTCTCAATGTGGTTCACGATTTTATTCAACAAAATATCGTTTTTTGTCACATAACTTTTTAACGCACATATGTTTCAAATACTATAGTCTGATATATGCATGGTCATATCACTTTTTATAGATGCATTTCGTGCTTTATTCCATTTGTAATCTGAATTTAATCGGGGGGATGATAGCTGTGCGGAATGTGAGTGAGTTTATTACGCAAAAAAGATAAAATAATCCATATCTCATCTACATTGAGAGAATCCAGTTCAATTCGAACGGATTTTTATGCGAATATTTCGTTCACATATAGTTCAATCCACTGCACAATAAGAGTAAATTTCAATCTAAAGGAAAATAATTCAGTTGTCAAAAAGTTGTTGCACATGGGTTTTTATATTTTTCAGAAAAAGACCTCACACAAATATAAAAGACCATTATTGAAAATATTCCAATATTGAATGTATAATGAAGCAACTTACATATAGATAAAAGATTATTAAAAAATTTTAATAAATATTTCTTTAAAATATGTTATTAACGATTCCAAAAAATTACTCTGATTGTGTGAAAAGTCATTACGTTATTTAAATTATCTCAGATTTTAATGCATTTAAAATCGGGTTACAAAGTTTATGGATTGACGCACTTGCACTAATACGATTTGACAAAGGCCGGCACATAGAAGTGTACAATGGTCTCTGCTCGTCCGCGCCTCGCGCAGTTATCTCCCCGACGTATTTTTACAACTTTTATGATTCTACGAAACGCATTGTTAAATTATTTCGAAAAAAGAAATTGTCTTCCATCCAACCCGGCTAGTCGGCGCGAGATTTTTAGCAGTGATTTCACGGTCAGGATTTTTGTCGGGCTGTCAGCAGCGGCATTGCGGATAGTGCGCCGATCGATAAATCTCCGCGGCGATATCTCGTCAGCGCCGACATCGACGAGCCGGTTCGCTCAAATCAAAAATACGCCGATGCTCGCGAAACAAATGGTAAGCGCGCCGGAAGTAACCGCGGCATTCGGCGGTGCTCGGCGCCGCATGTATTTTCGGTACTCGACGTGCTCCCGCTCGACGAATACGCACGTTAATTACGCTATGCGTGCGTCGATGCATCACGCGTGTAACACTATTACACACGCGCACATTTTACACAACAGAATACGTAGCTCAGGATGTTTCGCGGAAGCACGTCGCGGTGTACGAATTTAGCTTAAAAAAAAAAAAAGATAAAACTATCGTGTATGAAAGATTGATATGGAATATTTGGATTGCTCGCTGTAAATATATTTTTTTTATTTTTGTTTTATTTGTGTAGTAAATTAATAAAAAGTATAAAAGTAATGTCTACAGATGTCGAATTTGGAGAAGATTAAGGTCAATCTGAGAAATGTGAGAAATGAGAAATTTTTTGTAGAGGATTAATCATTATGTATATATAATACTTTGCAAATCAGAATTCTTAATCGTTGTGTCTGTCTTATACTTCGCCAAAGTCACTGTATTTTCATGTTGTATTTAGTATTCTATATCTATGGAAACTATTTGTTAGCCTACTCGCATTCATGTAGGTATACCATCATGGTGAATTGTATTCCCGTCGGTAATGAACATAAATCCATTTGCTAGCATTTAGTAACAGAGCTGTGCTGTTCGTATGTCCGCTGATATCCAGCTGATATTGAAAACATTGGAAATCAAGTATTATCGTTATTACATTACAGTGTAAGGATATGCAGTGTAAGGTGCGTCTATCCTATTTTTGTGCGCGTAATATTAAACATGTACATTGACGATTAATAATTGTAACTATAATTTAATTTTATCATCAGAATGTTGAATCTTGATAAATCATTTAAGCCTTTTAGAATAAATAGTCCAGAGTTTTACATAATTTGTAATAATCGATTTAGCATTTTCATACAGAATTTAAATCGGGAAACGAAATCAATTTTAGTAGAAATTAAATTGAAATTTGCACACAAAATTGAATTAAAATTGTCAGTTTTGCTTGACAATTATTATATAATTTAAATATTATTTGATAATTTAATATAATAAAGTTAGTAGTTTCAATTGAAACAGAATAAAACGTACGACATAATATATATTATTTTTTACGCAATACAGGAAAAATTATTCTTTAGAAGTAATATTTTAGTGTAGGAAATAAATAATACTTTTTGTTTGAAGTATAGTTGCATCATTATGATTTGGTATTTGATGCAACATTTATCTGTGCGCCCGCATTTTTATTTAAATAAACAAATTTTATTCATTTAAAACTTGTTTATACATTTCTGTGTTTTACTAAACATTTTACTAAACGCATTTTTACATATTTTATAATGTGTATGACTGATTAATTATTTCATACACTGTGGACCAATCGGTTGTTTCTTATTCACGCGCATTTACTTTGCCCGAGTTCTCACACATATGTTTCCACACCTTTAGAGTGCTGAAGTGTACCAAGATAGAGATAAAGCCGCAAAAACCCGCCTATACTTGCCGGGGTGCATTAATCTTGCCGCTTTTGCAGCGAGTTTTAGCTTTCAGTGCCCAGCTCGGGTTGCTTAAGCGGTGTAAGATTTGCGTTTACAGTTTATAAGTAAACTAAAAGTGTAGAACTTGTATAAATGATAAAGCAATTAATATGGCTTAGCACACTTTACGTAAGAAACGGCGTTTATATAATGAAACGTTTATATTACATGAAAAAAGACTGTTTGGCGATGAAGAATTTACGTTGGCAGTCAATTTTTTTTTGTAATAAAATTATCAAGCGGTTTTCCTGCTTAATTTAAATGCCATGATGGTAATATCGGCTTAAAATGTTAAGCCGACCATTATCCGCCTGACGTTACGTAGAAATACGTGCGCATTGATAATTTACCGGATTGCTCACTTATTTACACAGTTATTCACAGAACGGCAGAAACGGCGGACACGATTATTCCGTTAATAGGATATGGTCACGTCGGAAGCTGCCAGTTTCCCGTCGCGCAGGATTTAAATGTATACGCGGACCGCGATAGAGAGTGTAGTTGCGCACGCGGTATATCTACTATCCCTTCGCGGCACGCTATTTATTTCGGATTTAACATGAAAGGAACATCGATAACCGATACGGTGCAGTGACGTTTCGGAAAGTATCATACCAGCCACGACGACGAGAGAGAGCGTTGATATTTACGAAAGATACTACGTGAAAGGAATAGAGCAAGCAGACTTATCGGGAACTTTCATAATTTCTGCGAAGTTTTTCTTTTTCTCTCTCTTTCTCTCTCGCTTCTCCTTTTTTCTTTATTTAGAACATTTCTTTATTGCCTGATAACGTTGTACGTCTTAAGCGGGATCCGGATGTACGCAGTGCACCCGGATGTAATAAAAAGATTGCAAGGTGAAACGAAGAAACGATCAAGAAATTGTTTATATATTGCCATATATCATATTCCCGTCTCATCGACAATCGTAGATGATATATTGCTAAAAACTCGCGACCGCGTAGCGGATAAAATTTTGAAAAATTGCCACGGTTAATCGACGTCATTTTCTCTTTCACACGTTTTCGATTATTCCGAGGATCCGGACTTTCCTACGAGCTTCCAATTTTCTTTGCCGTCGCAAAAAAAAAAGAGAAACTTTATAATACCGCGTAAGAGAAAACGTTATTATAGGAATAATTTACAAGAAACCGTCATTATGTAGATTTGTAAATTTCTGTGGTACGTGAACGATGTACGTTATTATATTTCTCATCCTTGATATCATAACTTTTTTTTAAACGATGCTATCGAATGTTTAACGTATCGAATTAAAATATTGTTTGTAAAATATTCTGCGAGAGATAATATCAGATTAAAAAAATTTTAATAATCCTCGTAAAAGAATATTCAAAGAATATTCATTGCAATTGATTATTTAAGATTGTTAATTTAATTATTTTATGTAATACGTTTAATGCTTCAGTAATAATACTAATGAAAATGCTTTCGTAGTTTATTGCGTCTCCTCATCAAAATGTTATGGTTACGCTATGTACTCTGCACTCGAGTTAATGCTGTTTACGTGAAATGCATTATTGCACAAGCAGATAGCTGTGCAAGAGATATTGGTCTCTTCGGAAAATTTCCCTATAGATACCATTATTAATTATACACGTTGTTTATCGGAAATTTTTTTAGTGAGAAATTTGTGTAATGGTTTCTTTGGGATTGCCAACGTCACAATATAATAAAGACGTATATACATATGTTTTTAACCAGAAAAATTTTCTCATAAATATGAACTTATTTTTAATCTTAATGAAGAAAATGATCACATTACACATCAACATAAGAAAGATATTTACGCTAGTACGACTTGGCTTAACAGCTTTTAGTAGACTTTTTAATGAACAATGCGGTGGAAAAAACAACGCTTTAATTCCGTTTCAGTTTAACTCGGCAAGCAGTCTTTATTTACTTTTAGCAGAACGAAAAGTAGCCTTAAACCGCTTTTCCTCCCTGCATCATGATCAAAAACGCGACTTTCGCTTTCCCTCAACAAACACTCCAACGTAAAAGTTCAAGGATCCTTGTTTAAGGATTTAAAAGTCTCGTATCTTGTAATATCCCAATTTGCGAATTTCAAATAAATCTCCGCAAATATAAAGAGATCCTCCTCTGCTCAGATTTTTCATCTATGTATAATAATGTTTGAATTTATTATCCGCGGATTTAAATAATCCGGAAAAGATTTAAGGAGTCCTCGATTAATAAGAAAATATTCGCGTCCCGAAAGTTTAAGTTCCGTTTAATTTGTCATTGTCGCGTCTAATAGGGAAGTCCTGTGTCGGCTGCACTCGGGTAATAAAACTTGGTGCTACACGCAGGATCTAAGTCATGGGCGGCACGTACGTGCGAGTTTACGTACGTGTCTCTCGTATGACGCGGTCGTGCATTCGGGATGGTCGCCGTGCATGGAAAGCGCGACCATGGTGACTAAAGGTGGAGAAAGCCCCGAGGTGAGGCTTCCGGGATGTAGCTATTTGCTAAATACGTTGTTCAATTATTCATGTGTCAACGTTGCTCTCCTTCCGTTGCCTTCTATATGTTTGCGGCTTATCGCCGGACGGCTACCAATCTCTGCGGGGCAACGAAGGACGGCTCCCGATCGTCAAAGGGGTAGTAATTTTTTACAGTTTCTTTTTATCTTGAAATCGTAACTTTTCACGAGGCTATAATAAAAGATGTGCAGCGTGACTTCGACACGTGCATTTTAATGCTTTTGTGACGGAATAATCTTAATTATATTCGTTAACTACGAGAAAGAGATTATTATATATTTGTTTTATGTAATTATTTCGTTTCTTCTGCATTTTTAGATTTTATGATTATTTAAAATTATAATACACTTTCATGGCGCGCGCACATACACACACACATTTATGCAAGCAAAAAGATCATCGTCAAATTTTAGAAGCTTGACGAGATCGTACAGGAAAACCGGATATAAGTAACGAGTTCCTTAAGTACTGGGTATTAGTAGAGTTTAAATTACTCTAAAGCGTTAAGTCACGTTCAGTCAATCAATCTGTGACAGAAAAAAAAAGATATTTAACGAAGCTTTCGAAAGAGAAATGACACATTACAAAAGTGTCAGTATATATGTATCTTACATAGCCTCGATCCTTTAACATTGTTAATTATGATCTATAACACAATAAAAATTAATAAAAATTTAATTAATTAAACTCTGAATTTGAAACAAATTGTCACAAATCAATTTATTTTAGCATTTTAACAATTAATGAGGTATTATTTAACAATTAATGCGGATAAAATAATATAATTATATTATATTATTACTTTTTTACTTCTGACATAATTGTGGCTTTTTAAAATCTTCAATATCTTCATGGTTCATTGTTAATAAAAGTAGTTATAAAATTAAACAAGGTATTCAATTGTTCTCTACAATTTCGAAAAGATAAATATTTTTCTTGCGTAAAACACAACTTTGCCTTTGCAACGCTTACAACGCTTGTTTTCATTTAATTACTTTAGGTATGCAATACATTCATATACTAGTTGATTTAATATAAAAATGTAAAAAAAATATTTTTTTATATTTAATTAAATTTTGATAATAATTATACAGATGTGCAATTTGATTAAAGAAAAGGTAGGTATCCAATAAACATTTGCTATTTAAACATTTTTGAATTGAAATTAAATAGCGCAGAATTATTCGGGATTATTCGTGTTTATCTCTTCAAAAATATGAAAATAAAAAGATTATGCATATAACTGTACTACATAACTGTAGTATTACGATCGAGTTTATTTTTCTTGTTTTATTTACGGCTGACTAACATTATTACGTTAAAAATATAGAATTAAAATTTGAGAAACGTCATGTGTTTTTACTTATGATAAAAGTCAGATAATATTAGATTAAATTTTTTAAAAATAAAATTACAATATACATTATTTTCATTTTTTAAATATATATTTTTTAAACTAGAGATATTAATTACAGCCAGTCGAGAGAGGAATTATATTTCAGTCGTTAAGCGGAACACAACATAAAATTCAATTATTTTAAAAAATATATAAACACATAAAGTCTTTGTTTATAGTATTTGAAAAAAATTGAATTTTAAGTTGTGCTCTGCTTCACGATTGAAATGCAAATTATGATCTGCATAAAAATTTTCAACTTTCTTTATTATATACTTTTCTAAAGAAGAGAGCATGAGAGATCTTCTGAAATAATTGGATACGAAAATTCCATTATTTTTCAAAACACAAAGATTTTTTATGTTCTTTGAGAAATTATTTTTTGTTGTGCTTTGCTTAACGACTAAAATGCAAATTATGACCTGCATTAAAATTTCCAACTTTTTAATTACACGTTTTTCTAAAGAAGAGAACATGAAAAGTCTTCTGAAATAATTGGATGCGAAAACTTGCGTCACTAGCATTAGTTGTGTCTCACTATTCCGCCCAGCGGCTCGCTTGAAAATTCACAGAACGTACGTACGGCATTAATATAGTTGTAGAGTGATAAACCGTCGTCCCACGGTTCCTCTTTTTCGCAGGACAGATTTGCTGGTCTTAAATCGTGACTACGGTCCAGAGCTGCCAAACCGTGCGCGAAAACCTGCACGCTATCGTACACCAAAGCTGGTTCTGCCTGAAACATACGTTTCCTTTTGACGAGAGTTCGTGCTTTGCGTATCGCACGAAAAGCTTTAGCTTCAGCTTCCGCCGAACTATTACGTGGACAAAATTTTTGCTAGTACTGCAAATATAGAGCGGGCTAAGTTATGATTAAATTTTAACGAGACTCGTTTTCAATTCTGTTCGTAGCTTAATGATCGGCCGATTATTATTCATACTTGTTAGCAACCGTGTCAAAAGTTTCTATTTCATTTTACAGTCAAAGTTCGTTCTTTCACAGATAGAATATTAAACATATTCGATATGAAACTGATCTTACTTAAAATCAGTTATACGTAAATTTGCCTCTCGGGGAATTTAAAATTTGATAACGTTCAATTTAACAATTGTTGAAATTATGCTTCTCTTTTGTTATTAAATATTCTATTGAATTTAAAATTTGATAGGATTCTGAGGTAGCGTGTAGTGAGAAAAATATAATGAAGGAATAAATTTAAATATATCGATCTTCTTACATTAATATTTTGAGGAGAGAATTCTGGGAAATAAATTCTGAGAGGTAAACTTAGCTATTTCAGCAGATGGTGACCATCTTCGAAGTCCTTGAGAGAAAACCGTGCTTAGTGCGCTCAATTGATCCGAATTAATGACATTGCGGCACTGGCCACTGGCGAAACTCACTTAATTACTGAAGGGCTGACAAAGCTCGAACTGGACAGACTCTGCTGACCAGTTCGGGCTCTATTCGACTTTTCAATCCCCTTTGCTTTTAGTCTATATTTGTTCGCAGCTAGCTGTACTATGATTCAGATTTTGTAATCACCATTATAGTTACCATTTTGTAACCACGTGTAATTAATTATTATTACAGACTTTAGGAAAATTACTTTTAAACAATATTTTGGAAACATTGAATCCTAAATCGGTTTTAGATGATATTTTATATTTTATGTCAGACTTGAGAATAATATTTCATTTATAATTGTCTATAGAATATGCATGTGATGTGTACTTTAATACATATTCCATATATGTTCATTTCTGAATTTTCCAATATTTTTCATATTACATGACACATTAAATTATACGTAAAATTCTATTCTGAATTCTGACAAGATATTATATAAGTTGTCTAAAATAAACTTTTTATTTTATATAATTTGCATCAAATTTTAGTAGCAAATTTTTTGACCGAATTTCTTTCTTCGTTGAAAAATGAATAAAGATATTAATCACAGTTTAATATAACAATATAAAATCTAAAAGCAAAAATTATTTATCAGAGTTGTAAAAAAGCGGATTTTAAAGTTTAATGTAAACTTTTTAAAATATTTCAAAGTTTTTGTGAATGCGTTATGAGTTTTTACCAATTTAATGAAATTTGAAATGAATTTTTACCGAATTGCTGTAATTTCTACTAATATACATTTGATTATTAATTGTTCGGTAATTGGATTTTGATAATTAAATTAGAAAATATTAAATTTCCTAAATGCAAAGCTTTCAGAGTGAGCTTGTTTTTAAAATTTTATAAGATTTTATAAAAATCTCTGCAATGTGCTATACTGTGGGATAGTAAAAAAGAGCATTAATTTTTTATTGCATTTAAATTTGAGATTTTCACCAACCTGAATGACTCCCGTTTTGTTCAGAATGGCATGTCCAATCGTTGGTTGGAAACGTTCCATCTGCTTGAGTACTTCTGCAACCTTGGGCTCTTCGAGATCCACCAAGCGAAAGGCCGTCATGTTCACGCTATTATATTTGAAATCTTCTAGATCAAATGTTTCTATATCCTGTAAAAATAAATGTAAAGAAAAAGATTTGTTTATTTTATCCAGTTAAATTCAATATGGATCCGCAACTAACTTAAATGTATATTTTAAAACGTATTTTTTAAAGTTAATTATGATTAATCTTAAAATCGTTGACATATTTAACTTAAATATTAATAATTTCCATTAATTAGGCTGAACAAATGATAGATATTTTATAACAGTCAAATTTCAATCTCTGCAATTAAAATAATTGTGTCAGTTATCAGTAATAATGTGCAAAAATTGTAGAAAAGAAATTTCCTGTTTAATCTAGGTCGACTTAGCTTCTGCAAATACATAAGACTATCGATTTATTCAATATCTTTAAATGAGAACGAATTTTCGACCATCTCGGACGCGATGGTATTTAAGAAAATGTAACTGGGGTAAGTTTTTTCCCGCTCGCGGCGTAGTTACGAGGTAAGCCGACTAAATTGAAGAAAAATGAGGCGGTTTCAGCGATTTCCGTCATCGTCGTAATTGCAATCGTTATAGCGTAACCAGTCTCCTCGGCCGGCCTCGCCTGGGAAGACTCCGAGAGAGAGAGAGAGAGAGAG
>NW_012026805.1:618038-646778 GCF_000956235.1 Wasmannia auropunctata
GGGGGGGGAGTATGATTTATAATTATACGGTGATGCATCGTTCGCGACGCAGATCGTTAAAGTAAATAACGCGACTTCTCCACAGAGGGTCATTCACCGACAACTGCGCGGCTGCATAACAAGGCCGGTCGTGGTAGATAAAGCTCTTTTTCCGTTCTTAGACGATTTCTTCTCTTTCGTTCGTTTCATTGCCGCTTACTCTTCCCTTTAACCCCACGTCACTTCGCTGCGTATCCGATCTACCCTCTTGAATCGCGGCATCGCTGCGACTGTTTATCGCCGGGACAAAGTTATGTAACATTCTTTGAAAATGATTCATTTAGAAACGCGCGGATACACCTACTCCTTGTACGTGTCTAATGAAAATTTACATCCCGGGGGTGCATTCAATTTTTTTACGAGATCGCACGCGTATATTTAGTGATCGTATAACGAAGCTTACGTTTTTTTATTTCATTAAATTTGATTATTGGTCGGAATACCCTTTAAAAGCATATTTTGAGATCAGTTTGACTTTACCAAGCTCATATTTTGATTTTACAGAGAAAGAGGATATTGATGTTATGATAATTACTATACACATTAACTACTCTATCGTTGTTATAGCACTTGTATAGTACATTGTTTCAAAATATTAATATCAACGTAAAACAGCCTGTAATTATGGATCCGATTAACTCGTTCGTATCTCTATATAGATAATTATTTGCTTTAAGTTGACCACGAAATTATAACCAAATTTTATTAAGCTTTCTGAGAATAATTAATTTTACGATATAAATATAGAGAAGATACGTTATCTCCATTAGATAGATTTGTTAGATTTCCGATAATATAAAGCAATCGCTAATCAATAATCGATCGTAAGATGAACTCTGCACATAACTCTACTGCTTCTGGACATGCCGTATTGTTTCACAATTAGGTACATACGTATATATGCCTTTTCACACAAACACACGTGAGTCCGATGTTATTGCCTAATGGAATATAGTGCAATCGATATTTGATCAACGATAAACGCATTCGTGATATGAGTTTCCGTACCATAATTATCTTGTTGCTAATATACATCGATCTCTGACTAATAAACTATCTAAATGCCGGAATGTAATAGTATCAACGTTTGCTATTTTGCATGTTCTATTGTACAGGCGCTTGCATTTGTTAGTGTTACGAATTAGGTATGTTTCCTGGAATTAGGGACTGATTAATGAAAGCCTGTCAAATCGAGCGTATTGCTGAAGTCATTTTGAAGATGTAAACAATCTGCGTTACTGTCATCGATTAATCTGAACGTATTTGCAGAAAAAAAAATCCCGGTATCGGCCAGTATAATTTCGCGAACAGGTCTGTCGTTATTACGAGCCGCAAAATTCGAGGGAAGACATTTGCGAGAGACATGTCGCGCGTGTGCATGTACGCATGTACGGAATGCACGCGCATATATGCATGTACGAGCGCAAATGCATCAAGCAAGAACGTACCAGTTCTCTGTCCTTCAGCGAATATACACGGGCTGTATAAGCTTGCATTTGCACGTCATAACTTCGGCTACGCCAGCCGCGGGGTTTGTACGCGCCGTTAGCTTCATTTAAGACAGAAATTTCCGCCGAATATAGGACGACGATGGATTGGAATTCAGATGGTGGTGCGGCTCAAAAGACGTGGGTGGCAGTGACGATATGCCAGAGAGGAGCGTGCCGGACGAGAGGAGAGAAACGCGTGGCGACACGAAGCCGAACTTTCTGTGGCTATACGTCAGAGGAATACCCGAGCCGATACGCGCCGTCTCGCTCATCCGTTGGAGGTCTAATTCCTATCGCCGTCTGTACCTCAGTATGTGGTAATACACATAATAAGCTGCACGAAATGTACAAAGAGAAGCGCAGGTCGGCGCAGAAATGCGAGATATGCCGGTTACGAAGATGATGAATCATGAATGGTACACTGCAAAATAGAGGAGTCTCGTCTACATGCACTCCTATACGCGTCTGCAAGAGGCACTTCTTTTCTTATTTCTTAAACGGTATTATGCGATATCGCGTGCCCCGATGAATGTTGACTGAAATATCTGCGAGTGCCATTATGGTGAATTTATGATCAACGGCCCGTTAACGATTCTCCCTATGATAATACACTTAATTAAACAATGAACATTATATGTTCGATAGATTCATCAATTACCCATTGCAATACATTAATGTAATATTTAAACATTGATTGAAATGAGTTTCGAAATGAAATGTAATTTTAACCGTAATTATATTAATATGAGAATATTGATAAAGAAATTATCAAGAAAAAGTAGTAATCCAATTCATTTGCAATATTTTTATGTATTTTACCGTCGCAATTTTCTTGAGAGGATGATGATAATATCATGGAATATAAAAATAAAATAATCTCAATATTGTTACAGAAAAGTTTAATTTAGCCAAGAATATTAAGTTTAACAGCTTTTAACGTGCACAGCTTAAACGTGTTCTGCTCTCGTCTTTGATCAAAGCTGAATATGAAGATGTACTTACGAAAGTTGTGAACATGTAGTGGTATCTGTAGTCATTCATTTGCAGTTGCAATATCTGTAACAAATTAAAAGGAAAATTATATTTAGAGGATTTCACACAGTTGATATCAATTAAGCTTGATCGTGCCATTAATGCATATCACGATGAAAAGTATAAGTTATATATTCTCATGTTTTATTCCGAATATAGGTTCGATGTACCAATACTTTTTGACAATGTGGTTTCATGTTGGCTCTCGTCTCAGGTATAGATGCTTTATGTACATTCCGCGTTATCCTGCGTATATATTCCGGTATGAACATTTGCAAGACAAATATTATACCGCGTGTCGTTATTTCACTATCCAAGGATATTGATATTGCGTCCTTTGTAGTCCGATATAATTCATCGTTTTTCATTTTTCGCGGTAAGGCCACGGTCATGTATGTATAGATCGATCGAGCTGAGATGGAAGCGAGTCAGATAAAAGAGGTCTTGCGCGGATCTTCCCGGAAAAACCTCTTCGTGGAAAGGAAAAGCGGATGGGACGAAGCGGGCGCGCGAGGTTAAAAGGATATACGAGAGAACCGTTGCATGAAAGCATGGACGTTTTTTGATTACTCGACCGGTCGAGGGTTATCCTTGGAAATTCCCGTGGGACGCAACATGCAAATAACGGGCTTGCTTCGACCGCATCTGAGGCAAGATTGCTTCCCGGAGTGCCGCTGACAAGGTGGGAGATGAACGAAATCTAGTCTCTCTTACCCCCCACAATGTATTTACAGCCTTAATCTTTAGATTGCGAGCGAGTTTTTTCACATTTCCTGGACCTAAGTACTTTTCAATAATGCACAATCGTTTTACTTCTCGTTTTATATCTGTCCACAATTGTGACAACCTTGTAATTGCCTCATCGTTTATGATAGCGCAGTTTTCTATCGCACACACAGAAGATTACTCTCGTTTACTTTACACACTTTGCTAATTATGGGCTAGTTAATTTATCGCAATAAATTTTGTTCTAACATTCTGTACCTTTTCACGTCAGCAGTATTTATACGTGAGCTGCATATAATTACATTACATACATTATGCAGGACCGACCAGACGTGGCCATAATTTTATTTCGTATTTATATTGCACAATTCATCGTAAATTAAACACTGAATAATTTATGCGCTGTCATCCCATGTTCGTTATGTACATAAATTACGGCACGCCGCGATTTTTCTCACGGTATCGATGTGTCCTAAGTTATAATGAATAAACGTTTCGCAACGTTTTTTAAAAACATTATCTACATAACTGAGAAACGAGCCGATAACGCGTGAACAATCGAGGCGTGTATTTCCGGCATGCTGATCACCCGTCCGATTATGCAGATTTTTCTATTTGTCGGCCGCGCACGCAGCAACATTTCCAAAAAGTGTCGGGAATTGTGGAAAAACATCGAGCGCGCTTTTATCATTCCAAGCGAATGCAAAAATAGCATGCGATTTTCATGAGTTATTTTCACCGTTTGTTTCGTTACCACTGACAATTCGTGCAATTTAATTTCACGATTTGCTGATTTGCGTTGTCTGTTCACAAATAGGTGGTTAAATATTGCAAAACCATTGTCATTGCGAATTTAATAATCAACAACATATAATTAAAAATTTATTGCGATTTAGAATACGTATCCGTATTCTAAATCGATAAAGAAATGAATTATGCAATGCAAAAGACATTCAATCAACGTAAATTATTTTTTAAATATGATGAAGCTTCTTTTTGCCTTAGCACGAATTAATGCATGCATTATTTATTTATTATTTGCAAAGCATTTAAAAGTAATTTGTTTCAGCGGTTTATTAGATATTTTCATGATATTATAATTTTTATTACCGTCGCGAGTATTATATAACTGTGAGTATTATATTACTGTGAATATTATATTTTCTGTATATATAACTCAAATATTGCACAAAAAATTCTCGAAAGACGCTCCATCCATTATTAAATAATCCAGCGGATAATTCAAATACAAGAGATTACTTTAAAATTCAAATCTACTACACTTTGCGAAATACGCGTATTGTAAAGTGCTTTAAGATATGCTTTGAAAACGTTTTTTTTTTTAACTACTCTTCTTTCAGCATTTTTATTTCAAATCGACAGCTACAAAGCAGCAAGAAGAGTTGCTTCGGAAGGAAAAACTGCAACGTGCAGTCGCCATTAATCCTAATTACAAAAGTCCTTTTAATTTCCAAGTACCAAGTCCCTTTGCATTTTGAACAGTTATTTATGGGCTGCGATGCAACTCGCGCGTGTATAGATCTCTGTTTCTGCTTTCCCTTTTTTTATTTTATCCGGTAAACAACATGTTTTCCATCTACACGACCATTAGCTGTTTTTTTTTCACTCGCATTATTTTCAATGCGATTCTAACGATTCTAACAATATCTAAAAATTTTGAATAAATATTAAACTAAAATGTCTCGCTCAAAGGGAACGATTATTCACGATCCATGTGTGCACCTAAAACTGCATCACTCACGCTCGCTGTATCGATCGACAGTTTTCTGCGAGAATTTCTTCTCCTCTTTCAAATAAGTGCTAATGGAAGAAGGGTTTCTCATTGATGAAATGTTAATATTTTCCCTTTTGTAAAACAAATTTTTATGAACATTTTGTTAACACACGTTACTTCTGTTTATTTCAGAGACATTTCTTGACATTTTTCGTATTTATATAATAAATAGATACATGTTATATGTATAATAGATACATGTTATGTTATATAGTAAATAGATACAGAAATAGATACATGTTCAAATTTTGCAAAAAAAAAGGGGAGATTAACAAAATGTAAAAAGAGCTGCAAAACTAAATTATAGAACAAGTTATGACTATAATAAAATAAATTTAGCAGAGATTTTTCATTTGTTAACTGATATTTGGCAAGAATGAGAAATGATTGAATTCTTAAATAATGGTGTCGGTAAATTTTTATAATTTACGTTTGCATGGTCTGCTATTCTTTTACAATATTTGGTACTTTATTGAAAAAATATATGATATCCATCTATATAAAGCTTGTCAGATTTATTATGCGAGAGACTAAGCGGTGTGAAAAAAGGGGGAACGTATTATTCGTATCGTTCGTATTATGTCTTTTGAAAAATGTAGTTTTAACATGATACAAAAATGATTAATGTATAAACAAATAACGATATTTTTCGTGTACATGAAAGATCGATATAATATATCTAAACGTTCAGACTTCGTGAAACGATTGTCAAATACCGAATCGTCATAAGACTCACCGCTCGGAAGAATTGCTGCATGTGCGCCGGATCTGTGTCGACAATCAGTTTGAAGATTTCTTTGTGCCTGACCTCCCGCAGGCCCTGCCTGTAGGATGTAGGACCCGCCTGACGAATGTACATTTCAGTTCTCACGGATGGCGGGGATTTTACGAGATCCTGGAGTTTGAATAGCCCTGCAAAACAGAAGAGAGATATTTTTTTCGCGGCAAATTGGCCCTCTCGGCTGTGATGCCAAGTTTCACCATTGTGAGCTTGTTATTTTTTTTTTTAATATTTTCCTTCAGCATTTAAAGTGACGTTACGTCAACGAGGTATTTCAAGTTGATTGACGTTGCCTGTTACAGTTGTACTTATACTTATATGAACTCACGATTTATGTCGCTTTTATATCATTTATTGAAAAGCGTGAAAGAACCTTTTCATGAGTTAGAATAATGAAACGTTTTAATTATTTCTAAAATCGATACTTTTATTCGTTTTCATTCGTTAATTATTTTAACAATAATGAAAATAAATAGGTTGTTATAATAGGTTTATTATTCACAAATGTATTGTATGTTGTTAGCGAGAAATGAATGGGTGCTGTGAAACAATGGTATAAATATTCGAGAACATCTTCGCGAAACGTAATAAATAAAATAACCGATTTTCCGCGGAATGAAAATAGAAACCCTCTGCAATCCTCCACTCGTATGTTGTAATCTGACCAACATCTACGTTCTTGTGGAAATGATACGGGTTATTTTTACGGATATGGGGATTCAGACGTAACGTATAAGAATAGTAAAAATGGATTCTTGTATGACAAGAACTGGATGAGTTGTAAAACAGATTCATCGTTTGCCGCAATTGTGGCGAAAGAACGATGTGGAACGAGGAAGTTGTTAATTTGATTTACAACGAGATTTGCGGTACTCAACTATCAAGAGCGTGACTCTGATAGCGAACTTTTCATAACTACTTTTACAGCGTTAAGGGACGTTTGCGCAGATGTAGCTAAAAGGACATCACGACTTTCACAATTTACTTCCATCCAATTGTTCTTCGACTACTTCTTAAGTTGCACTGCCGACTCGAGATTTCTGTCGCGTGCACGGAATTCGTTACATACGTATGCGGTTACGTTCGCCACATTTATTGCCCCGGCGTCAAATTCACCGACGTCGATTAACTTTATAATCGCAGTTTGAGTGAGTCTTGTCTTTATCTTCTCGTTTCAATTATAGAGAAAAAAAAAAGGAATATTAATCACGATATAGCGTTTGAGTAATTTACTTGATAAAGTACTTTGACCGATTGTAGTAATTTATGTCTTTATAAAATAGAAGTTGAAGGACGAGTGAAAAGTGTTATCACGTCGACTTAATGTATTCAGCACATTAGACGCTTTCAATTTTCAAGCGGCAAACCTTCTTCGGACTTTACTCGAGGATACAAATCTGATAAAGTCGCAAGATTCTCGGTGCACTCCCACTTTTCTGTATTTCTGAAAGAGACTTCTCGGACATCCAGATCGGTGCCCGCCAACTTTGAGCTCGCTAATTACTCCTCCCGTAATGATCGTGACGAATAGAGCGACGACAAGAAAGGGATCGATAAACAGCTGAAGGACGACGAAAGGGAAGCGGAAGATAAATTTTCTGGCGCGTTAACGAGCGTAGTCTGTAGGGGAGAGAGCTGGCGCAAAATGTAAAAATGAAAAATGGTAAACTTCACTTTTGGAACAAATCGAGCAATTACGGCCGCTCGCATACTTCTTCTTCGCTTGTATACAAGATGCCCTTAGACTCGAGAACTTAATTTCAATGACAGTTTCTTTGATTAAGTTGGCGTTGATTTTTCCGGAGTGTTGAACCAGGTTCTCTAACAATTTTCCAACACTAATAACTTGCTTATTATAAGCGATTGAAAGAGTAAAACAAGCTTTACGAGACTCTTGAAATGCAGTTTAAATAACAAAATTATTAATTTCCGTGTATTTAAATTAAGTTTATTAAATTGAATTTATGCAAACAATTTTGAGTGAAGGAGCGGAAATACCTGAGATAATAAAGGGTTATAATGAAGATCGAGATTCTCTTAGAGTAACTTGTATATAAAAGCGAGCATCATACCCGACCAAGAAATGCGTGAAAGGGAAAGTAGGAAGATTACGCGGGGTAGTCTGATTTACAAAATTAACTTAGTAGATAGCAGCAGCTACACACAGAGTGTTATATCTGGGAATTTATGACTATTGCACGCAGGGGGAAAAGGCAGAAAAGAATTCAAGAAAAATGTATACTAGTTTTGTTTTATCATTCTATCATTTTGACGATCGCGTTTATGTGTGAGATCTCTTGACCTCGTTGAAGTCATAGACACAATTTTCCAATACAAATAGTGTAAAGTACTTTTTTCTATAAATTCTTAAACGTGAAAAAATATAATATTCTCACATATGCTGCCATTATTATTAAAGACTCAAATCTATAAATTGTTTGAAATCACTCATGAATGAGTAGAAAATTTTAAAACGAAACTAACAAATTTATATATAAAACCTATATATATATAATCTGTTAAAAAAATTTTGAAAAATTTTATCAAATTTAAGAGTTCCTTTTATAATGAGTAGCAATATTAAGTTTAACAATTAAACTTTTATTAGGAAACAGTGGGCGCAAATCTAAATGAATGCGCAGCTGTGCTCATTGCTTGCTCGCGGCCAAAGCGATAATTAATTATTCAAAATTAAAAGCGACTTCAACAGTTTCACGTATCGCGCTATATTGCACATGTAACGTTCTGCCCCGAAATTACGCACGTTGGCACGAGCGTCTCGTCGTCACGTTAAACTATTCATTATTATTTTACGCCGAAAAACGAAACTTTTCACACTCGGTAAAGTTTTAACGAACTACGAAACTAGGCGTTTCTCCGGCTATGAATAACTAAATGACAACGAGCGAGACCAGGGGGCTTGCCAAATTTGCAAAGTGCTCGAGAGGTTTATTCAAAATCTCGGAGTGATTCTCATTATACCAGAAGCTCGCTAATTAAACTTATTAAACTACAATTATCGTTCCAAAATTTACAAATCACCGCGTTTACTGAAACTGCAGGCAAATTCGCGCCATTCCCGATAGACGTCGACGCTACTTAACGTTTAACGACGTTTAAGTGAGCGACTATCATTGCATGTCCAAGTTTTAACGAACTCGTGAGACGCGGATTTTCTCGACTGATGAATATTTAGGCGATACCGAGCCGCGAGGATGTTACATTTCTCCGAGCGAGTTATAGTCGCGACGGCTTTCGACGCGCGTCGCTTTTACGACGGGGAATTTTGAAACGCCTTGTCCCATCCCCTCGTCGTGAATTTATGACCGGCTATAGACATCGAGAGGGGTAGGAGGGGGCTTGCGCAAAAAAGCGCTCTTTCCGTTTCCTCTCCGTTTTATCGCTAACGGCAACGTTCTACTTCGTGCTCCTGTTATACGCCACGTTACATCGTCCAATCAAGAGCGGCAATTTAGGGAAGATAAGGTCGGAGACCTCCCACTTTTTCCCCCTCGCAAGAACTATGAGGAAGAGGACTCGTTTCCCAAATGTATATGGTAGATTCGCGATATCCGTCATTTATTCTCATTCTTAAAATATTAAAAAGAGAGAGAGTTAATGAATCACAAACTATTTGCATTTTTCCAATTTTTCTTGATATACATATACGTGGATGAGAACACTTAAAATTTAAATTTTCTTGAATACAATAGCAATAAAACGACAATCTAACCGTAAATAGAAAGAAATTCTATTTTTTATTTCCGAATTCTGATAATGCAAATCGCGATGCTTTAAATAATTACTTTACTACGACGATGTGACCGCGATCTTTTTCCACCGAGGCAAATAAATGCAAATGCTATCTTCCCGGATAGACGGATATGGACGGAAGAGATGGCGGGCGAACTCATACATTTTCTCTGTATGGACGGCGATAGTTAAAATATACTAATGCGATTCGGAAAGAATGGAAATGGCGAGTGACTTCGGCGTGGATATTATACGTCAACGCCGCGTCGGAATTTCGATGAGTCGCCGCGGATGGTGCCAGCCCGTCGCGGAATGAAAATATAGGCGCCAAGAGGAACCGCGGGGGTGCCGCGACCAAGGGGGATTAAGTTGACGGCAAAAAGTGGCGAGGGAGCGACAGAGAGCAATCTCGTGAGCGCGGTCTCGTCGCGAGTTTACGTCGTCGTATGTAAACGCGTGCGGTACTTCCGCGTGCGAGTGACAGGTCGACATTTTTGGACGGCGCGCGGGACTCCACTTCCGGCGCCTGATTCCGACGTTCTATTTGCATAGAGACGCATCGTCGACACTGCGGAGAAACCAAAAAAAAATAAAATAAAATGAAATAAAATAAAATATAATAAAACGGCGTCTGCGTAACGAACGCGTCGACGGTGCTAACAAGATCGCCTCTTTCGCATATATATCCATGCAGTAATTTCCACGTTGTTGCTGTTATACAATGCCCGCTGGTCGCGGCAAAATGAGTTCCGTGCGGTCGGGAAATCTTTTAGCTCGGATGTCGTGCGTGGGAATGTTCGCATGTCCGTGCTCGCGGTCCAGTGCATATATCGCGTTCCATTAGAATCATTCTTATTACTCTCGGAGAAAATGTGTAATGTATTAATTAATCCTGCACAACGTGTCTGAATTATCTGAAGTCGATTGCTGCGCGATATGTAGAAATTTAGCATTATATTGAAAATAAGATTGAAAAATGTATATATTAATGCGAGGACCGACTCGTACAAAAATATTCTCGCTAAGACGCGTTGAATGATATACGCGGAGTTTGCGCGGATTCGAAGGATTATACTGCGACAGTTTTATTGTTCTCCACTTACCATAATCCTCTTCATAGATAATAGCCACTCTGGTCCAGTTTAGAAAGGAAATAAGGTCCTTGAACGCTTTGTTAAGATGATCTTGTGCGGGATATAAATTAATGCTGAACTCCTTGAAAGTGGGCTCGAAATCGACCCGCGCTTCAAGATGAGGAACGTCCAGTGCTTCACATATACTTTGTATGTGAGCACCTAAAAGTGGGTCAGATGGCCCGAAGATGCCTTGTACCGATCTGGATAATTGCTTGCAGGCTGCAATAAAAATTAAAGTAACTTGAGCAATTTAATATCAAAATCTGTAACCGACGTATATAATATTTTTTATATTAAATTCATCTATATTTATACATTTTACTCATGAAGATTAATTGCACGTGCGAAATTTTACCGGAAATTTTACCAGGAAACGGCATTTTGATCGTTTTTTAAATAAAATATTAAAAAACGCGTATATTCTTTATAAATTCATACAATTAAAAATTCGTCAGTGGACAAGAGTGTGTTTTCCAAAGTATTTCAGTAGCGCATTAAAAATAAATACGACAATATATACTGTAAGATGAGCGAGGAAGATGTCAATGGGGGCACGAGGGCGTGCTAAAACGGAGATTGGAGAACGGAGACTGGCTCTGACATATCAATTTCATATTTCTAGATGAAGCGCACTTGGAAGCCCTGTATCAGCGAAAAGCTGCGGTAAATTGACGACACACTCTTTTGGTTCTCGCTACTGTTCTTCCATAATCTTACATAATAGATTGCTATTTCAAAACTCTAGAATATTTTAGAAAAGTTAATAATAATGTACTCTGAGATGTTCCCTTTCTTAAATTCAATTAAAATGACATAAAAGTTTTACAAGAAGAAGGCCAGGTCAATATATCATGGATCCTGATCCCAATTTTTTTGATGAAACTAGAGGCAAAATAAAAATATAGTGTCCAAACATTTGATTGAATGGGCCTTAGTTTTCAAGTAAGAATTTTTGAAAAATCAATTTTTAAATAATAATATTCAATATTTAATAATAAAAAGCGATATATTTCTCTCATTTAACATCGGTATAGCTCGGTGAGTAAAGGGCTTACTTTCCAATCCGGGAGTTTATGTTTATTCCCTGAATGTTGCAATTTTTTTTAAATACATATTTTCATTTTTTTTCATTTTTTTATTACTGATATTGTAATGTACGACTTTTTTTGCATAAAAATTTGTATTTTTCCCCAAGCATTATTATAACCGATGTTGAATGAAAGAAATATATCGCTTTTTATTATTAAATATTGAATATTATTATTTAAAAATTTATTTTTCGAAAATTCTTACTCAAAAACTAAGGCTTATTTAATCAAACGCTCGGATAGTATATGTATCTTTATTTTGCTTCTAGTTTCATCAAAAAAATTAGGATCAGGATTCGTGATATACTAACCTGGCCTTCCCCTTATTAGTAATTTAAATGTATAAGAGACATTAAATATAGTGAAGTAGATTAAACATTATGACAAATTGCAATAATTTTTTTTGAGTTTTAATTTACGGGAGAATTGAAATACAAAGCAACTGCAAACGAGAATTTTTATTCACATTCTATCAATTTTTGTGTGAAACTAATTATTAAGTTTACTAAACTATAAAACTAAAACGTAAAAGTGATTTTTATTAAAGTAGTCAACTGAAAAAAATATAATAGATATAGGTTGCCCAATAACCAATACATTGACAAATAAAATCGATAATAACTCGTTGCATTGTTTACGTCATGTGTTTATTTATTTCAAAAATATCAATACCGTAATGAAAATAGATTAATAGAGCCAGTGAAAGCTGAATGCAGAAACAGGATTAAAGTACATACAAAAAGTATATTGTATAATAATATTAGTATGTTATTGGATAACTTTATCGAAGATAAATGTAATATATTATATAAGATTTACGATCTTTCGATATATATGCGTTCTCCGGTCAGCAGACGGTGAATTGATACATTCCTTTAACGGCTCAGTTTTCTTATCCATTATCCTTAAAGGGAAAGCCCTCCGGACTACGGCTTTATTTTTCCTTACATCGCAAATTATTCCTGGCACGCTTGTAAGGGAGAGTTGAATTGAAGGATGGATAAGTTCGGCAGTACTGCTACTCTTTCTGAGAATTCTCGCTAGCTGAGTTTTATGGCGCTATCTTGAATTATTTACAAGTGTTTCTTTGTTTTCATTGCGGAAATTATGACCCGCGGCACTACATTTCACGCACATCGCATCGTATTAATGTTTGTTCTCACGAAATTAACTCTTTGTGCGTTTTTTGTCTATTTTATTTATTCAGTAATATTTGTGATAATTACAATATCTTCTAATATTCTATTTATTATTAAAAAATATCAGATCGACTTGCGTAATAATTGATTAAGAAGAATATAAGTTCAAGAAAGTAATAATTGAAATAATTCTTGTGCAGCAGCATAAACGTAATATTACTCAGAAAATAAGCAATATAATAGATTCGTCGTTTCCTTTGTTAAAAGGAATAGATCCAGTAACTGTAATGAAATACTTTGAGAAAGGATACCAACGATTCTGATTAATTTATGATTGTTCTCAATTGTTCTTTTACGTAAGAAAAATCTACCGTGGCATTATTGTTCAGAAATACGTTGATAATAGGTTTATAGTCTACTTTTGCGATCCATTTTTGCATTCTATTAATCTGCTTTTGATGTAAAGCTTTCTGAGGCGATTACTTGGTAACAAAGGATATTACTTGCTGTATATCGCCAGAAGTATCGAAAATTATCAGCACGACACATTTCCGTCGAGCTGAAGGCAAAAGTAAAACTTGCTTTAAAAATGTTTATAAGGCGGAACTTTTGAAAATGATTCATTCGCGTAGAGATTGATTGGAACAAAGCTAAAACTATCGCCAGAAATATCGAAAATTATCGTGCTAACGGCAAAAGTAAAAATTGCTTTAAAAATGCTTTATAAGTCGGAACAATTTTTGAAAATAATTCACTGACGTAGAGATTGATCGGAACAAGCTAGAACTTATACGCTCACTTGGCTTGAGATTGTCAGCTACTTCGCTCCAAAACTCTTGTTATCACGTATGATACTTTTATTCACCTGATTAAATTGCCGAGATGATTCGTAAAAAGCGCAAACGTATAACGTGCCATTTCATGGAATGCACATTTTGTTGTCGTCGCTGAACGTTCTCATTGTGCTTCTCCGTCGTTGATTAAGTCGAAAAGTAAGTAAGAATCGCCATCTCGTTGCGATATCGCAGTTTCGTTTAACGAACTGCCGCTTATCCGTTTTGCGGTAATGAGTGCGACAGTTTCCGCACAAAGTACTTCGTCGGAGCTTTAAATTCTCATGACTTTTATGAGCTTAATATAATGCACCGTGCGATCACAATTTCGCGAATTATCGCAATTAAGATGTTGATATTGCTACATGTCGTCTTGAAGATATGCTCTTCCTTAATTCCTATAAAATGCTTCGTTAAATCACTTCGAACAATCAGTTTTATTTGAAGTTAACGGAGCACAAATTTTCGTACTGTATGAATTACTTGAAACAATAATACAAATATTTTTAAACAAAACGGGGATTATCTCAGCGTTATCTTTTTACGCAACTAATAGAACGAAATAAATGTATTTTTTCTTGTCTTGTTATATAACATCAGATTTTAATATCAGATCTGAAAGGTTAATTTACATATAAACTTCCTTCCTATATAAAATCTTTCGCTCTTTTTTTGCCAGCGGCAAGTTTAATCTAATTTTAGAAATTTTCAACTGTGTATATATTCCGCTTTTTTGAAATATAAAAACCTAATTAATGCAAACGCCACGTAATTGCGGTATACTTCCTATGATCATCGTTGTAATGCGGTTGAAGGATGATCCGGTAAACGTTCTATCTCGTTAGTTCTATTAAAAGTTGCATAAGCAACTGTGCGCTCGCGAAACTTTCTCACATAGAGATATGGCAGTTCGAATTATCAGGATTAAACCGACTGACAATGACGAGCTGCAAATCTCTTTCAAAAAGCTATCGCAAAGTCGTTAGGGGAATGGAGAGGCGGGACAGGTGGGATGAGATTGTCTATTAGGATTACGAGTGCAATGTGCGAGGGGAGTTTCTCCGTAGACACTGAAAAATAAAATCCAGCAAAATAATCGCTTCGTCATTTGGTTAGCTGCACGCCATTTCTGGCCGTAGCTCTCGTAAACGGAACCTCCCATTAAAGTGTTCCGCCTCGGTGGTCCGGGTCGCTGCTCCTTAAAGTTATCCAATCAATTTCCCTGGTTTAGATCTCTTCCGATTTCTATCTTCCTTTGTTTTCTACTTTCGCGGTGATCCGAGCGAAATTACACCTACGACGTAAACTTGAAAGGAAATTTGTACGAAGTCCCAGTTTCTACGGGAGCCCGGGAATCGACAATACTTATTTTGGGGCATGACGGAAATTAATAAAGAGCTATACACTTTTTATCACCGAGTAACTTACTTTTGTCTTCATACCGCGAGAACGTGAAACGAAAATTGTGCCGTGTATCTGTGGTGTTAGAGAAAAGTAAACTCTTCTCAACATAGCGAAAGTAACTTTTACTTTGAAACTTTTTGTTATTAACTATTCGATATTCGATGACATGTCAATTTTATAATTTTAACGATTTCAAATTACATAAAGATAAGTTGAATTTTTTTAATTGCTCTTGCAATTTAAATGCCTCTCTACCTCTTTTTATACTTTTTATCCAATTAAATCTCTATTGAAACAAAATGAATAAAAGTATACTTTAATTAAAATAAAGGTAGTAATAAAATTGATTTATTTAGTTGTGTTCAATGTATTTTATTTTTATAGATTATAGTGTACTATGGAAGAAGAAAATAAACAGTTTAGTCTTTATCTTTATTATTGCCAGGGATACAGCAATATTGCGCTCTTTTGTAATTGCCTCAACAATCGACCCGCATATGATTTCATTCTTCTGTGAGATGTCACAATACTTTTGTAATCCGTACTAGATGCCTTCAGAAATTCATAGAGGATTTTCTTGAGTTGAGTGTTTCGCCGCGAATTCAATTTCCCATCGAGACTTTGTTCCTCGTTCCTCGTCCCGGAGAGCCCCGACATAACAGTGCGGAAAATAAAGAACCTTACGTAACAATTTTCTAAAGAATAACAGAAGGAAGCCGCGTTGGGGTTCTCTAAAATGTAACTTCTCTATATTTGATGAAAACACTCTCTCTCGTTCGATAAAACTGATTACACGCGAGAACTTCCTACTTCATAATTTCAATATTCTACAATTTTAACATACCGTAAAATGAAAAGAATAGTAGGATTAAAAAAAGTTGTGTTTTTTTTCTTTGAAAAGAAAATATATTTTTTAGTCGTTAAATACATCAAGGAAGAACGGCGTTTTAATTCCTTCATTTAGATTTCATAAATATCCGATCCTGCAGCCACAGTCGATTTTGCGCGCGGCAGAGTTTCAATGCATCTGAAAATTTTCGCATGAAGAAATCCAGGGCGCGGACACATTAGGCGTAGAAAATGCAAACGGCGTGAGCATCGGCCGCGATTACTTTTAGGCGAAATGCATCACGGCATATTAGGCGCGAGTCAACCGAATTCGGGCGTATACGCAACATTAAACTCGCGCGGAGATCCACAGAAATGAGAAAATGTATACAGGCACCTATCCCGGGCGGCATACACGGGTGAGATTTATCGCGGGGTGAGCCGGTTTTACAAAAGAAAAGTTGGAAAAGTTGCGCCGTTCGACACGGTTCAACCCCCGTCCGCGAAAGAGGAAACGCAGCGGTGAGAACGGCCGGAAGGGAAGCGCGGAGTAATCTTTCCAACCGTGGATATCATTTTAAGCGCGCCGTGGAGGAATAAAGTGCGTGGCTTCTCGTTACGCATAATGGGATTCTATAGGCACATTTATGGCCAAATACTTTCCCCTTGGGAAAACCTAAGAGGGTGTAAATGGCCGCACGATCCCTCGGTGTTTTGAAAAAAAAAGAAGCGCTGGTACATAAAATATACACTTCTCATTTACATGTTATTTCAAATTTAGCTATTCATATAGCCGAGATGTGAATTGTTTTCTGAGCACAACTTTATAAAAATTATTTTTATACGTCTTTATTCATTACTTCTGTTCATTATTTTTATATTTGTCTTGGATACTAGGTTTTGTTGCAGTCATTCATTGTTCTGCTCTGTAAAAAGAAGAATGAACGAAGTGTTGACATATATTTTAGTGAACTTAGAATTCGCGGCATAAACAGAGGGGCCCGTGACCCTTTTTATCTCGCTCGTTCAGTGAGTTAGGAATCTTCCGGCGCGCCCTTCAAGAAGAAAATTTTATGTGCTCCCTGGATAGTTATATGATTTAATGCTTGGGTTTAATCGTTGCGCTATATTCGCACGGTACGTGTGTATAAGAGCGGTTCTCCGGCTTTCGAGCTTACACAGAATCTTCTTTACACGAAGAAAATTTCGCCTCGCTAAACGTCGATCGTACACATCCTCAATCATACTGGGAATATCTAACTATTATTAAATCCGTGATCATGTTTCTTTCGGACAACAAAACGGCTTCTTCATCGTCTTCGACGTAGCGTAACTTGAGAGTCGCTGGGATAAACCAAACAAGTGGAATCTCTACCACGCGGTGTAGAATTTTGTAAGAAAACACATTTCGAAGAGACATTGCTCCGTGGCGAATTCATAACCGGTCGTGCTCGTTGCCCGGAGATTTATCCGCCGTGCTCGCGATTGCGCGAGAGACATTGTTATGGTTTCGGCTCTCGGAGTCGATCCGGTTTCGTGTTATTTTACATAAATCTGAAGCTACATCATGTCGCGTGCGACGTCCTCGCGCTGTAATTCACGCTATAGCCGGCCGCTAACTGAATTGCTTTCGCTAGGCTTCCTGCCAACTTTTAAGCTCGCGTGTCAAAAGCGTCCCCACTGACAGGAGATTCACGTCATGCTCTAACCGCCGGTCTTTTGATCATATTAAAATGGGGATTAAATTAATTAATTAGCTGATTTTAGCTGGTATCGCGTCACTATTCATGACCACCACAGCTTACACGCGCTGGCGAAGTAGATTTCTATGCCGTATTTTATATATTATAAATTGTATGAACTATAAATACATTTTGATTTATATTTGTATTATACTCTTGCACTTAGTGCTGTACGTAAAGCATGAATTTAGGTCATCATTTTAAATTCTACATCAATTGAAGTATTCTTGTAAATATGTATGTTACTTGAAAGTCAACGAATAATAATGAATGAAAATTTAATAGTAGTAAAGAGAACAAATTTTTCGCGTAACAATTTGAATTACTGTACGTACATATTTCTAACATCAATCGAAATCTTTATTTATCGACATTTTTATTCATATTCTTTTATCCTTATCTTGTAGCAGTGTGTTTTTAATTTTTAAGTGTCAACCAATTTTTCATTTCGAATAATTTATCTTCATATCTTTAAATACACAGTTTGATGAATAAGCATTCTGTGACGCAAAGCAATCGTTTAAAAAGGAACATGATTTTTTTGAAGCGGATATGACGCAACCGAAGCCATGCCAAAATATCAATCATAGGCTTTCATGTGTACAGGATACGTCGGATCAGTCGTACTTTTTTTAACGCTTTTTCTTTAGTGCTGTAACTGAAAATTGTAGGTGCAAAGTTTATCTAGTAATAAAATTGGATATTTTTAAGTTGACTATTTTAGAATGTGTATTATTTTGATGTAACATTTGAATATAAATCTGAATATTAATGCTTTATTATATACATATGTATTCAAATCGATGACATTATGCAGTATATTGAATAAATTTCTGAATACAATTATTGTGTCACCAAAGATAATGCTTAACTCATTCAACTTTCTCAAAAATTATTGATGAATTTCTTATTGGTATATAATTGCAATAAAAAAATTGAAAGTGTATTTTTATTACGTTATTTACAAAAAACTGAAAGCGAACTGATTAAAAAATAAGCATAATTACTGTAATATTTTAAAGCTGTTACGTTAAAATTAATGTTGCAACTGTCAACTATGTTATATTAATTGAAAGTTAACCACGTTATCAGTCATTGTCACCGCCTACTAAATTATCGCTGTCGTGTATCTTGTAGATGCAACTTATGAACAATAATTTAACGCTATAAGAAGTTACTTGTAACTTTTGTCATTCTATCTAATTGCCATTGTCTTACTCTTTAATGACTACAATTTTGTTTTAATCGTTTTACAATAATTTGGAATCCTTACAAACAGTAATATTATAATCTATTGAAACGTATATTATTAATTATTAATAACGATTTTTTTTATTTATTAAATGTACTTAAGAGACAAGTGTTCGAAAGCACTCAATTTTTATTAAATAATGGATTCGTGCCTTATCAATATCGCGATGCATGGATATGTTCTTATGAAGATATAAAGATTATACTTGAGATACAGATATGACTCTCGAAGAAGATGTAGGATAGATGATACTTATTCAAATAATATATTTAATCTTTATAGGATAATACTGTTCGTTACTTAATTACGAGGCCATGTTGATTAGCTCCCTACCTTTCTTAGACGTGCGGAACGAATCGTCTTTAGGCACATATTGGATATCGTAAACCAATGTCGTGTTCGCCAAAAGAGCCTTATCCTTGTTGATTTTGTAAATGGCGTATTTGAAGGCCAACTCCGACGGGCTATCCTTCTGGTCCTCGGTAAAGATCGCTCCTGTAACAATTTAAATAAACATCTTCTTTAAACGTTAAAGTTTTTAATTTATATCCGGGACTATATAATGTTACTGCAGTCATAAATTATTGATTTTAGACACTATCTAAATAACTGCGTTGATAAGATATCACTTTCAAAAATGCCATAACGATAAGTATAATGTTGAAACATAAACTTTTTTTTCAGAAAAAGATACAAATATGAGATATGTAAGAATTGTTTGTATATGTTGAAAAGTTAGGAATTGAATTAAACTTATTCGAAATATGTATTTTTGGTAAAGAGCAAATAAATTTTGTGATTAATTAATACATTTTATTAAAGTTCTAAATTTATATTACATATCCAGAGGAAAAATATTGGAAATGAAAGAAATTAGAATTAGTTACAAATCGATTTTGTTCACAATTTAATTCTATTACAAATTATTAATCTGGTCTAGTTTTATAAATTTTGCTATATTTTATCTTTTAGCTAACTAACAAATTTCGATACATTTATTAATTGCCTATTATTTTATTAGTGAGAATATATTATTTTATTCCAGAATTATGTTATACTTTTGAATTACGAGCGAAGTTCCCGGGGGACATGCGTCCATATCAGAAGCAGAGATGAAACTGGTAAGACACAGACGGATCCGAAAAGAAAATTCTGGCGCCGCTAAAAGAAACTGAATTCATTGAAAGTTATAACCGAGTTCGTGAACTTGCAATAACGGCGATCTCTTCCGTATCTGTCGTACATATATCTACCTACATATACAACGGTAAAGTACCGCGCGCGATTCTCCCCTAAATTTAATTAATGACTTCACCACGGTGCAGCTCACTTCGAACGCGAGTTTTAATTAAATTCGAATAATTACCGCGGCCAAAACCGCGCTCGCGATATCAGGAAGTACTTCAGCGGAAACGTTCTCGTAAACTGAAACGTTGACTTTGTGTCATAAATAACTCAACATCGAAGATTGCGCTTAGGCAGTCGATAAAAATTGTTTGAAGTAAAAAAAATGATGGCTTATATGATTGGTAAAACGTTTAATTGATCCAAAATAAATACCTATTGTAAAGATTATATTTTTATTCCTTTGATAAGATTTATTTGTTCAGATATAGGACATATTGATTAACAATGCAAATCAGTAAAAATATTTTTAATTGCCTATCAGTTTGTCAGTAAAATCATACTCGTTTTTTCATTTCTTTCTAAAATAGTGAAAATTACAATTAGCATGTTCAGCGAATAGAACGCTTGAACTTTTTTTTATTTTTATCGATACATCCGAATATCGTGCTTTTTAATATTCTCCTATGCTAACAACTATACTTTTGTCAAAATATTCAAGCTATAATATGGAGTTATAATTGGCTGCTTTCTATTTTACATTGTCCCTCGCAGAAAATTTCGGAAAATGCAAATCTTCGTTTAAAAGCAGCTCGATTGAAGGCGCTTTATCGCTCGACAATAGCTTAACTAATAATGCATGCGGTACATTGATTTTCTGTTCTTTACATTGTTATCGTTTTTATGACCCTGTTAATTAACTTTCAAAAATCTCCTTTTTGTCTTTATCGTAAATTCATTGAATAAAAAGCTTTTCAAAATGATACCATTTTCTACATCGGCTTTATTGCAACTAATCCATTTCGAAGTAATCCAACCGTTAATCTCCAAAAGCACTCTTCGCTCAGTAACTTCAATTTTCTAGCTCTACCTCGCAGCACGTGGCCGCTGCAACCTTTGAGTTTTTACACGGGAGATCATTCCTTCTTGAACAAAAAGAAACGGGCATTTTTTTGTGAAAGAAATTCTTAATTATATAATTGAGTTAGAGATATTTTAGATTGATATTCGCCTAGGTATATTAAAAATAATATCCGTTTGTAAAAAATCTGCGTAAAGTGAATAATTATTTAATCAATGTGCGTACTACTCATTTAAAGTTATGTAAAGCTAACCATTTAATTTAAAGTCTAATTATTAGTTTGTTAAATAGATTTAGTAGAAGATTATATTATTACGCAGCAACGCAATTTTAGAATAATTATCTTAATTAGAAGCGTTTACCTTTTGTTAAATCAGATCCCTTCTAATTGTGTTTCTTACTTCATCAAACTTCAGAATAAAGCGTATACGATATTGTTTTGCAAAATCTGATGTTACCTTATGTTTAGTTTTTGAAATATTATTCAATAATATGAAAAAACTTGCATTTAATCATAACTCATAGACACGCAAATTTATCTTCGTTACGTTCGTGGAATTCTGTAAGGAATGAAACTCTTTCGATGCCAAATCAATCTCCGTCACTCGCTTAGAAAGAAATCAGCGGTTCCGTGCAGTCAATTAATTATTTTTAAACGGTAGAAGCTATTGGTAGAAGCTATTTTACGCGAATGTTCACTTTGAGTACTTTTAATCTTTGTGAATTTACTCTGTCTGAATATTCGATTATAGAACTCAGATTATTACTGTGTAGGATGTCAATCCATTTAATATTACAAAAGTCAAAAGAGTTCTCGTCGATCAACGTAGTATTTTTATTTAAATTGATTATTCTCATTTTGATTAATTTTTACATTTTAAAAATTTTACATTAATTCTTATAATTTGTTAATCTATAAATTAATTTCGAGAAGGTAATACATATAATAATTATAGCATTTAATAAATTCGTCTGTTTTATGTGAGGTATTGCATTACGCAAATGATATTTTATTTCACGAATAATATTTTAGTAGATAACATTTGGTAGAAGTTTGTATGGTACTTAACGCATAGTTATGCAGTAGACGATAATCAGGTCATATCTGATTCTCTCTTCAACTACATTATAATAATCGTGCATATTCTACTCAACAGCTGCATTGTTCTCTCGGGCGTCTCGCGGAATACACGAATAGCCTTCATATTTTGGTGACGGTGATTTTACCGTTAGGAACGATCAACTTGAATGGCTCTCTTGGAGATCGTTTTGTCTCTTCCTATATTAAGACATTTTTTTCTCGGTTGTAACAATTGTTGCTCGCGTCATAATTGATTTAAAAAGTAAGAACATAGCGCGCTACAATATACACACAAAAAATATTCTACAAACTTTAATTTTCTAATTTTTCTTTAATTTTCTATAATTTTCTTAATTTTCTACAAACTCTAATTTTCTCTTAACGAAAACATATTTTCATAGAAAACTTTAAGTTCACATTTTTCTTCCGCAGTGCGGAATAATTATGTTTTAATACTCAATAATGATTATATTAAATTAACAAATGCAGGTGTTTGATTCCGTACTTTGATAACGTATTTAAATTAGTTAGGAACCTAAAAACAAAATTTATTGACGATAAATTTATTCTGTGAAGTATTCGAGATTCGATGCGATTGCAATTATTCTCTATAATAGGTATCAATGATTCATTATTTATTAATATTTGTAATTAATGACTCGTAAATGTATTAAGGTAATAGGCATTATATCGAAACAGTCTTTCATGCGATTTATTTATATCAGCAGAAATCCGAGCTAGAAGGATAATTTATATTATTTATAATTTGGCAACTTTTTGCTTTATTCTTCCATCTTTTGCGACTGGGAGTGCCGTGTATGTAATATTAATCGTGTTCTCTAATAATTAATCTGCGAATATGCAACGAAAAAACCTGAATATTTAAATATTTTTTACGGTTAAATATTGTATAGAATAAAATGTTGCAAAAATAAGATTTTTATACACGTGTGTAAATGAAAGAAACATACATTACGAATGAAACAGAACATGTTTTATAATTATACATAGCATATATTTTAAATTAATATATTTAATGAAAAATGCACAGATAATTATTAGTTATATTTTTATATGCTTCACGTTAATTTTGTTTAATCTTTCCTGTCGGTATAAACCTAATAGTTTGTCCATTCAAATTTTGCTATTTTGCAAAAGTGTATTAATTTCATCTTTTAAAACAAACTGTGTAATATGAGATTAAATATTTTAAGGCCAAATAAAAAAGAAATTTTATATAATTTATTCTAACGCTAATTATATATATTAGTTAATTAGTCATATTAAAATAATTAATAAAATATGCATTTCTTTTTATATACCTATTATAAAGTTAAAAGTAATTTAGGTATCTTATTTAGAAAATATATTATGATAAGAAATTTACATCAATGTAAAAACTATATATTGCGAAAATATATACATATTTATATTAACATTAATGTAGCTTTTGCACGGAAAAACTGTTATTTATCTTGGTTTCATTTTTCATTATCAATTGTGAATTTTAAATATTATGACAATTTAGTGCATGATCACGTTATCTCATAAAATGCAATTATCCCTCGCGTATAATTTATTTCACGGTGAATAATTCGTGAGCGTGTCAGAGCGATAACTGTTTATCAAAAAGTATATTATGTGATTTCTTTATTTAAAATAAAAATCGGAGTAATTTTATAAGTGTAAAAACCTCGTTTCTCTACAACGAATGGAATTTTCAAACCTATATTTTATTACTTAAATATTTCAAAAAATTAACTGGTCAATACGGCTTTAGCACAGATCAAGCCGTTCCGTGTATTATTCTTTGAAATGCGATTATATCTCACGATAAGCAATTATTCATTCTATCTTAATTACTTTGGGAGTAATGTGTCGCGCGATCAACGTAATTAACCTCGTTTTCGTTTTTTTTTGTGCAGAGTGAGTGCATCAGAATTGGAAACCTAATTTCAGAATAGGAGGAAAAGGAGGAACAGAAAGAGAAGATCTAGAAAAGGCAGGATATAACAAAACGGAGAAATCTAGGGGTAAATAAATATAATTTGTATTATTTAAGAGTAAAAGTTTAAAATTTGTATACTTTAATAAGAGATGAAGAGAGAGAGAGAGAGAGAGAGAGAGAGAGAGAGAGAGAGAGAGAGAGAGAGATACTTATCAAATATTTGCAAAAATAAAAATTGCAATTTTTTAAATAAAATCATGTAATTTTATATCTTCCGAGATATAAATATTTAACATAAAGTTATAACATAAATATAAATTAATTTGCATAAATGTTTTTTCGATAATAGAATATAAATTTTGTTCTTCAAATCGAACGTTAGATTTAATTTATAGACAGAGTTTATCGAAATTACTTTGGAATGCAGTGAACAGAATATTGTAACTACATGTATGGAAAAGTTTTAAATATTTCGTAGCATCAATGACTGGTATACAACTTCGATATTTTATGTTCGCTCATCGACGTTTAATTAAACGAAGCGGCGCCGCGCTGCGCGGCGGCGACGGTCACGATTATCCCTCGCGAGAGTACCTAACTAACTTCGCGGTAAACGATTTGCACGCGTAATATGGTGGCAGCCTTTGACTATATAAGTATGGACTGATAGTAATTAACTTCATACGTGTCGCCAAGCTGCAGACCTCATCCCAGTCAGTAATTTTCTGCGGGGAGAGAGAAGGCTCCTGTGAAATCAGCGTTTACGACGTGTAAAGGAAAGGTGCTGAGTCTGTTTTTAATTTCATTCCGTCGATTTGAGATTTTTTCCGGCTCCCTATCAAATTTCAACATAACACTTAATACATATTTGAAATTTTTTTACTGACTGTGGTGGAGCCTAAAAATCGAAGTTCGATACCTCAACTAATTTCAACTCGGCGACACCAGGCATGTCTTTTACATAGTAAAAGTAGAGGAACTAGCAGTCCATATTTATACAGTCAAAGGTGGCAGCTTCTTCGCGCGACGTACTTATTCGACGAAAGTATCGTAGTGATACAGTAGTGGAATCGAACGAATTATCGTACATCATAGAGAACATAATATTATTATTTATCCATATATATATTTTTCCATGTATTAGATGTTTCGAGAAAAAACGTAACAGCCGGTATGTAGTCTTTGCGCATGGCGCGTATTGCTTACGTGGGGTAGTCGCGCCATCATTCATACGACGACACTCGGTCGAACAGGTAACGGCGCGAACCGTTCCGCGTATTTCTCCTCGAAGAATTCTCTATGAATAATTATGTAATTAGCAATATGTATGAGTAATCAACTCTCACGATGACTCTAAGCGACATGTATTTTTCATAGATCGAGTTCGATTAATAAGCATATCAGGGTGCCCATTCGCTCTCTCTCTCTTTCTCTTCTTTTTTGTTCCTGCGTTAAAAGTGTAATATTTTTATAAAAATTAAATTTAGCTAGGAATGGTATAACACATTACCTTTAATTATAAATTTATAAATTTAATTATATGGCTTATTAAAAGCCCACAATATTCCCTTAATTTTTTTATTTCATAAACCTTCGTGTAAATTAGTTTTCTCAATTAATTTATACCGTAAGAATGTACTCGTACAAATAAACTTGAATAATATAATGAAACAGGAATTTAGTATTTTTTATTTATTCGGATATTAAAGCAAAAGCGAATAAGAATTCTTTTTATGATATTTATTTTGATTATGAATAATCAATGATACTTCGAATATTTCTTATGTTGCATTTAAAAATTTTTATTGATTTAAATATTATTTTACCTGTTGATTTAAGTAACAATGCCTATTATTTTCAGATTGAGAGCGTAGAATAATATTTTTGATAATTATCTTTTCAGATTTTACATCCGATCTATCGTCGCTAATTTAATTAAATAAACGAACTGCAGCCAGTTCGTCGGATCGCGCGTTTGCTTCGGGAGTGTCGTTTAAACTATCGGACTAATGGACTTTTCACGACTCCCATCTTCGATGGAGTTCCTAGTTTGAGACGCGGTAGAGTCACGTCTCCGACGTTTTGACAGTATGGGATATCATTGAGGCTTTGCTGAGGTGGCCACGGTCATCGCAATGTCCTCACGCCAAGTGCATCGGACACGAGGTGATGCCGGCCGCGTATAGTGCCCTGCACCCCGCAATGGTGTTTGTGTCGCGCGGTATAGCAACTTCTGTTGCTGTCGGCTGATTGAGTACACGCTCTGTCTCCCGGCAAACGGTTCGGCCCTTAGCGGTGAGAGTCCGGATCGATCGACTTGGGCTCGTTTTTGTCTGGTCTCGTGTGCGTCAACCAACATCTCAGGCGTATGAGTCGCGTTTAATCTGGCTCGGTCAGAACCTAGCTTGCAGTTTCGCTCATGACAAGGAGTGGGATCCTATTTCCTGGATTGTCTAGAATGTTAGACATCGGCAATGGGTACCCTCTCTATCCACTACGTAAGTTTATCGCTTCCTTAAAGAAGATTGCTCATAGGAGACGCTTGTCAGTCTACCCTAGTCAAGTCGAATCGCCTGAGGTATAGTACCACATGTGTCTCACTTGAACTGTGAATTAGGACGTATGCTCGAGTCAATTTTGAACGTGATTTATGCACAGACTAACGGACTCAATATATCGATTTCGTCTTCTTCCGCGTAGGATTTTGCCCTTGTTCGGCAGTAGACATCGTGCGTCCCGCATATACTCGTCGACTCGAGGTGCTGACTCTACCGACCGAACTAAAAGTTCTATCATGGGTTTCGTAAACGTGGAATACCGTAGTGTCGCGCGAGAGACTTTTATTAATAATTAATCCGCGCGCGATTACAGTATATTATTCGCGAGTGTCTTATACGTGAGGAGAAGGAAGCGTAATCCTGAGGAAAGGAGGAAAGTCCGTGAGAGGCATCGGGCACCGGCGGAGCAACCTTGGGGTGAATATCATTTTCTTATTTATATAAAATTAATTGTTTAGGATTATTTTATCTCGATACTTTACAAGTAATAAATAAAGAAAAAGATAGAATATTTTTAAAATTATATAGAAGCTTGTTTTTGTAAATTTTTAATTTTCAAGTTTTTTTCTTGAAAAAATATATGATTATATGTACTAGTAAATATCTATAATTGAAAATGAATAAAAATTTTTAACGCGTTAAGAATTGTCTTACGAAATACTAATCATATACGCTCTTTTTAATTTGAATTTTATGTTTGTGTGTTCACAGTATCATCGCAGCTACGTAGCTGATAAATCCGCCCGTTGCGCATCGATTGAGTGAGTAATATGTAAATTTTTTCATTGAGATTAATGAAATTTATAAAGACGTATAGTTTGATAAAAAATAGCAATAATTATATGAAGAAAATTTCTTTCGGATTTCGTGTCATCGTGCTTTATATTGTCGCATTTTTCACCTGAGATACTTTTAGTCAGATTCAAATAACGATGAACATTGCATTTGTCTATTACATTGGATTATATATGAGCGTCATATTCGAGTAACGATAATAATAATGTTTAAAATTTTTTTGATTCATGCTTTGCAATTTTCGTTATAATCTTTGAATATACGTTATATTCATATACCGTTTATATTGAAAAGTTTAATACTTTAGTTTCGTGAAATACATCTTGATATTTGTAATCGAATTATTATTTCTTTTTTGAAGCTTAAAAATAATTTTGGTTCAAATAAAAAATTACTTGCATCACGAAGAAACGCGAAGTAGATGTTTAGTTAATATTCTCGTATATTCTAGTATTATTCATACACTTAATATATTTGGGCAATTAAAGCAATATTATAAAGCACTTAATAACTTAATATTTTCATTTAATTAATTATTTGTTGCATCGTGGTATAATCAATACGTATGTAATGATCGAACATATGTTATCTGTCGGCACTGATAAGTCGGCAATAATAAATCGGTAATGATAGCCGGCAATAGAAGGAGTTCTTCTGAATTTCTGACTGTAAAGCAGTCGGAAATGTGTGGTCAGAGTCAATAAGAGATAGATTTAATCTGACCAAAGAATCTTCTTACAGCGGAATTAATGAGGTTTACATGGTAAGTAGCCAATATTGGTTATAATGCATCTGAGGTACAAAGGTAAATATTTTTGGTATACGACTGCACGTAATTAAAAAGGCAATGTAATATTATCGATTTAACCCATTAACGTCCAGACGGACACATTTTTTGAACAATTTTCAGTGGCTTAATTTTTTATTTTAATGGCCTTAAAAAAATTCTAGCAACATCATTTCTGATGTAAAATTTCTTGCTCTTTCAGAATCTGCTATCAGAATTTGTCATAAATAAAGTCCAAAAAAGTTATAGTCGATTTTTTGGAAAAAAACCGTGATTTTTCACTCAAATTTTTTTTTAAGCAATATTTTCACATCGAAACAACATTAA
>NW_012026805.1:647596-756339 GCF_000956235.1 Wasmannia auropunctata
TTGTTGCTATAATTTTAATGTTATTTTAATTATATAATATCACGATATTGATAAGAACACACCAGTCATGATGATTACTGCATTTTTTAAAATGAATTTGCACAATATCGTAATATTTCGAGCTTTCGGCCGCCATTTTCGATGCCGCCATCATGAATTTTGAAATGAGTCTGTGCACGTTTTAAAGTTTAGAGTTCATGGACGCTGTATTTTGACTCCTCAAGACCATCTTAATGTTGTTTCGATGTGAAAATATCGTTTAAAAAAAAATTTTGAGTGAAAAATCACGGTTTTTTTCCAAAAAATCGACTATAACTTTTTGGACTTTATTTATGACAAATTCTGATGGCAGATTCTGAAAGAGCAAGAAATTTTACATCAGAAATGATGTTGCTAGAATTTTTTCAAGGCCATTAAAATAAAAAATTAAGCCACTGAAATTTGTTCAAAAAATGTGTCCGCCTGGACGTTAATGGGTTAAATATCTATCGCTATCAAATGAAAATTTTGATTTGCGGAAATTTTTTATATTTTGGATCGCGAATTATGGATCTCACTGGATCTCAATCAACGTTTTAAGACCCCTTATAAGTCGCGTACGTGGTTTCCGCGTAAACAACATATTCGTATTATAATCGATGTATTAGGTAAAGATATAGGTAGATGGGCATATTATAATTTGGGTAGATATATGTACTATCACCATTTGAGTTGATAGACTAACCGGATAGGTAGATATACTAAATATCATTTCGGATAGGTAGGGCAACTATCATTTCTCTCTCGGGTGGGTAGAAAAATGATGTCATAAGGTTCTGCTATACTTTTTAAAATTGGAAAAGATAGTAGAAAGAATTATATAACATATTTATCTTAAATTTATCTGGAAAAGTAGATGCAAGGCTGCAAATTATATTAAATTTGATAAAAATAAAAGTAAATAATAAATTAATTTTATTATTAGAAAATTGTATATATTTCGACATATATTGGTAAACATTTTAATTCGAAGTTAATAATTCGAGAAGTTCTTAATTAAAAATTTTATGTAAAAAATTATTGCTAATTTTTGTTGTATACTGAAAGATTTATTAAATAAGAATGTGAAGACTTGAACGTGAAACGATCAGATATTGGTTTGTCGCGAAATATATTACAGAATTATAGGTTTTGATTGTTTGTATTATTGAATCGTGAAAACGCAATTAATATCTGTTTGGGATGTTTGGGATTGTCAGAATTTACAAAGTGGAGCATTAATTTTGTTTTCATTTAAACGTATTTATGAATTTCACGTTACATTCAATATTTGTTATACAATAATATATTTTGGATATCATATTTTGTAATCAATATTTATTAAATTGCGCAATACCACTCTATTCTTTCCACGTTCTTGTGCGATCGTTGTCTCGATGAAAAGATCTTATCGCAGTTCTTCGCGTCAGGTGGACGCTAGCAAATGTGATTTGTACCGGCGCAGCGGGAGGTCGTAATGATCTTCATCATGGAGAGTTATTTCTCGTCGTTTTCCGTGTGACCCATCTGCGACACCTAGTTCGGTGTCCCGCTGAAAGCTGAGAATTCCTGTTGCATGGCTGCGAAATTAAACTTAGGTTTTCTCGACGATTCCCGGAAGCGGTGGTTTTGGCAGTGAGTTAACGATTTCTACATTTTTTTCTAAAGTCGATTTACGAAGATAGTCCAATATTATATGTTATAAGAAAAGATTCTTGAAGAAATCTCGTTAAATGTTTTCCCATAAATATTAATTTAGTACTCATGCTATTTAAATAATAAAAGGATATTAATTAGTACTTATTGTTAGATATAGATTTAGCGACTATTTGTAGACAAATTTCAATACTGAAATAAGCAATTTAAATTTAAATTAGTTTGTTAAGAAATGTGATTACGAATAAGTATATTTCATTCTTTATAATCTTTGGTTTCTCTTAAGAAACCATTTTCAGGTACTGGAGATGCCGCTGATATAGGATGTCGAGATTGATTCTTAAATCTTTTAAACTGTATTCTGTAATATAAAATACATGCGCAAATCATTGTAATATCTTGATAGATTTTGAGGTTTTATCAATTCAGTGCAATTTTATAAAAAAAGACTCATACTTATCCTTTTAGTGATTGCCTGAATATAATTAAAAATGTGCGCGTACATAAAGAATTCGGGATAAATCGAATGGGTACCCCAATATTAGTAGAACTGAGACAATTTTATATATTATATTTAACATTTAGATACTTTTAGTTGAATATTTTTCTAAACGTGAACAAATGAAAATTGTATAAGTTTTAGTAATATAACAAGAAAATAATATTTAATAAAGTACTACTGTTATCGGGTTCGAATTATCCCGAATAGACCCGAGAATTGCTCGTATTCGCACATAATTAATTATATAATAATAAAGGCGCATGTATTTTATTATAATTAAATATATTTATTCGTAAGCATTTCTTAAAAAAAAATCATTCCATGTAATAAGACTAATAAGAAGAATATATTCTATGATAATGAGAGAACATATTTTTCGCGCATATTGTTTGCTAAAGGATAAATATTGGATATTGATGAAATTTCCGGAAAAATATTCGGAATTTAAATAATAATATTGTATTATCCATCTTAAAATTTAAAAAAATAACTGTCGTTGATTCATTACTGAAATTATTGCTATCGGGAGTAGTTTGTGAAAATTCAGGATTCGTTCTCTCATGTAACGGCATCTCTTCATTCAACGGATCAGCTTAACTTTCCTATCTGAATCGATCTCACAGAACTTGAAGTAAGGCATGTTAAGGTCGCTCTCCACCTTGTGGATGGTTCTTCATTGTGTTGGATATTAACCGGCATACTACTCGGCGGAGGGATTTTGATCTGGTCAAACCATTCGGCCAGTTAGAATATATTCCAGTTTAAAGAGAGATGTTATCAATATGTTGATTATTGTTGTCAGTTAGCATTGGGTTGAAATTATATATGTGTATATATTTAATTATATGCACATGGTCGTACGGTATCACTAATAATTATTTCGTTCGATATACTGCTACATTACATGCTCCGTGCGAACAAGCGCTCTGCTCAGTTAAGATATTAATAAATTCTATTACATTCAACGACATTGAATATTCATTACACGCTATTATTACGAAAATATGGTCAAAACACGTGTCACTCAGACGAAATGTAAATAGAATATTTGAGAAAACCAAATAAAAGTGACCAAGATGACTAAAATTTCATTTGCATATTATCAAGCTTTGATACAGTAAAATCTATTTTAATTTAGTTAATATCAACAATTACAAGAATTTATAATTTGTAAAATAATGGAAATCTGAATAGAATTATCATTTAAAAGAGCGTGTATTATTTGTTAATTACATATTATCTCTATGAACAAAATAAACAATTTTAGTAATTAAAGAAGATATTATATCCGTTATTATTACATTCAGCGACAAACATACGTGTTTGTATTAAATTAAACAAACGGATAATATCTATATTTCTGCTTCTGTCTTATGAATCCTTCTTTTCATTAGGTAAATCCGTTCAAAAAGTTTAGCTCATGAAAATGTTTCCATTTCTCTGTTTAATCATGTAAAAGAAATAAAGCGCTAGAAGGTACACTAAAATTTGCTAGACCTATTTTACTCGTGATTGATAGATACAACTAAATAGAAGAGACTAATACAGTCGCGTGAATTGTTGTAGATATAACAAAACACTTGATAAACTTAGGGTAGATCTTGATGCATATGCAATTAATCGCAAATTATCATAAACATTCGGCAAAATTTCTGTAAACATTGATTCATAATTAACATGTCGTAATTTTATACTAACGATCATTACCATTGGTAACTCTATAATATATGTATACAGTGAGTGTTGCTACGGGAAATCCATTTTACTGTTATTCCGTCTAATAAAAATAATTTTAATGGTATCTGTATTTGATTTACGGTTTATTTTTGTAATTGTTGGCTTAAGTAACATTGTTTCTTTCGATAATTTCAATATATGTGGTACGCTTTGTTTGTTTCACCATACTCTATATATAACATTTCTTAATAATATAGAAATTTGATCGTTTTAAATGTGTATGCTAATGTTGGAGTCCATATATAATTTTGGTTATACTATACTTATGACTGACCATTTTGAAAGCTCAACGTATTTACATGGATAAGTTAAAAGCATTTCACGAGAAAGTAATGATATAATTTATTACTCGATAGAAAATTACGATTTCTAATGTGTTCTTAACAGCTTTTATATAAATCATTTATCTTAATTATTATGATAAGCAAGTTAATTAAATTTCCAATTTGGAGAAGTTGGAAATGTCTTTTCACAGTCACCATCCATTTCCCTTTTCGTTCAATTATTATCGTCGCTGCTATTTTGGCTTTTCTGGTGAGACTTCTCTGGCAGTTGATGATGCAGACTCACCCGTCTGCATCAGTTTCGTCTATGGTGTAGCTATTATCTTTCCTTATCGCTGCTCATTGATCCGATGCGGCGAACTTGGTAAACTTCGGATAGCTGTCTACGCCCACGTCGATCAGGCAAATCGGTAGAGTGCTAGCATTCAGAAGGGTGACTTAGTCTCCTCCACCCATTTCCGGTGGCGGGTCGGAGTCAGTTCTGGCTGGTGAGGGTGATATGGCGCCTCTCAGTAACGCAGTCGAGCACTTGATTAAATTTGTTTGCTCAACATCTCTCTTAGCGTGCATTCCGTTCGTGGGTGGAATGCATAAGCTCGTTTTTAAAATAGACGATGTTGATTTTGCGGTAGCAATAAATGCAGCATGTTTGATTACTTGTATGTTTATCGTGATTTATTTTGACGAATTTTATACAAAGAAAACTGTACGCCTTAAATTTTATGGGAAGCTGAAACAAATTAAACGGAAAAGTATAGGTGATATTTTTTGTAATAAAAGTAATTTATAGTTTAATGTAAAATTATTAAACTTAAATATGTTTGTGTGTTTATATATAACGAACGTGCGACAGATTTAATCATTGTTTCTAAGATTGGTAGTACTTTTATTATTAAATATTTCCTGAAAATCCTTTCTCTTCTATTTATAAAATTATTTTACAACATCTTTGCAATTGTAGAAATGGTGAGATAGGGTACGTCTGAATTCTTCTTTAATGCGATTAATTCTTCATAAGAAACGTAATAAAACGTACATGCGTATTTTAAACGTTATTTATCAATTTCGCTGTTTCCTCCGCTCACTGAAGCCGTTCATGCCACTCAGAGTATTACGCGCATAAGCACAAAAGCTCTTCAACTCGAACCTTTCTTTATTCGTAGCTTTCCATGAGACAGCGCGAAATCTCAGTGGCGTTTGTAACGAATAATCTACAGATCTTTTTACAGAAAAGTAACTCTTATGATATTGAAACATGAACGTAAATAAAAAGTTATCCCTTAATTTAATTAATAACTGAAAGAATTCAGCAATCCTTTTATCTTCAAAATAAATTGCATTTTTTAATCAAAGCAACGTATCGTACATTTTATACTTTATTTAAAGTAATATATAGAGAATACAAAAAACAATATGACTCAAAAGAATATATTAATAAAATCGTACTTGCGCTTATAAATTTGTAAATAACTATCTTGTTTTAAAAAGAGTTAAACAATTATTTACAGTGTCAGTAAATATTTTCTCTTCGTCAGTTTTATTTATTTTTGTAATTATTCTTTACGGCGTACTGGTATCACTTGTAGGATGAAATAGCTTTAGCGGAAGCGTGCTTCTTCGTTACGCTGATAAAATGTTTGCTTCGAATAAATTAAATCAATATTAAACTATGCAAGAGCGGCGAAACAGCTAACAATAAATTAGTAGAAGAAAGATATATTGAAATTTCGCGAAATAAAAGGATTTTTAACAAAAATTTACAAAAGCATTTTTACCAAAACAATTTTTAATCCGATTGTCTAATTATTTTTTATTAAAAACTGGATTTTATTTGCATAAAAATTTTTATTTTTAAAGTATTGGGTCGAAAGATTTTTTTTGCTTTAGAGATTAAATATAGCGTGAGGAGATTATCCAATTATTAATTCGTAAACCTGCAAGTTAAAAAGTATATGAAGTATTTTCTGTTATCCGTCACTGCTCGGAGCGTGTCCGAGATGCATTTATCAACTGCCTTCTTCTGTTGCCGGAGATGAAGCTCAGCGAAGGCTTCCTCTTTCAAGTTCGGGCAGATGTCTATTTTTGGTCGATCGCATGATCACAATTGACTTTGATCTGAAGTAAATCGCGATGATTTACCGTTGATGTCCATTTTTGATAGACAATACTGCTGACCAAATAGGACGTTAATTTAACTGCTATTGTATTGTGAGAACAAATTTAATCTTTAATTCTTATTTCTTCTTTCTAGTAAATAAATCCTTTCCTAATTAAATCAAATATAGTAAGTATAAATATTTTTAAGCAAAAGTTAAATTAAGTAATAGTTAAATTAAAATTGAAAATGTATTTGATCTTTTATATTTTATATTGTAGATTCTTTAAAAGAATTTCCCGAGAATTTTTTATTTTATAGAATAAAATTTAATATTTTTAATTTTTTTCAAGTTTAAAGTCCCAGATAATCGCGCGAGATTCACAATTCCCGTTTTAAATGAGACCACATGTATTTGTTCTTCATTTAGTTGGGTTAAAAAAAAACAAGTGACCCAGTTAGATACCAACTGTTCAGCGAGACAATGCCTTGAGCATCGAAAATTGGCCACCGTATATCTACGGAAATAATTCTCCGCGAGAAACCCTTGTATAACGGTACCTGAATTATCGCAGTCCCGACGTAGCGCCCAGGGGAAATACGGGACGCAACCGGAACCGATAATGCGCGTCCGGTATAAACGCGGGCTGATACCCACGTCGTTTCGTATCGGCCGCCAACCGTCCGCGTGCGCGGATTTATCGGCGAATCAACGGGTTATTGTTCGACGGATTAACAACTTACGTCGTCACGTTACGTACTACGCGAACGTCTATATCGATATCCGCTACCAATTAATGTAATTTAAGCCCGATTTAGATGTATGTTAGACCTGAGATCGAATTACTTGGTTGGAAGCAGCTTACGTGCAGCATTGTTTTGAATTCAAAATTTCAGAATTTATAGTCTTTGTAATTACTACGATTATCCGAAACACGGGCTCCTTCATTATGAAGCTTATATGAATTATACACTACATGAAATAGAACTTGGCAATTTTGTCATAGAATTGAAGAAATTCGCTGCGAAGAAGACATAAATGGCATCGAATGGCCAGCGATAGCAGCGAAATTCAACCGTGACAACGGAACTTGGCGATCAACGGGAAACGCGCTAATTAACGCGCGCGATTACTCCAAGGCGCGCCGGAAAATTGTCAGGTCTCGCATGACTAATGAGCGACTAAGTAGCTCAAGATGATCGCGCGCGGAACTAACCCCCGGAGAAGGGTAGAACGAAGTGCAACGGCACAGCGATAAGAAGTTCTCCTCCGCGTTAAACTTGTTAGCCTCCGTTTTCTCGGCGCAATCGCGATTCCCGCCCGTTGCACGGGATTATCGTGCCGCGGCAAAACCGCCTACGAGGTTAATTATTCACATTTACGATGGTTTATTAACGCTTCCGCATGATAACGTCTCGTTGGCTTAGCCAACTCGCGATCTCTGAGTCTTTTGACCGAGTAGAAGTGATTTTTATTCCGAGCCCAAAGAAAAGGCGGAAAGGCAACGTCAAGGTAACTGAAATAAAAATTAATAAATATATCAAAGATATTGGCGTTTATTGAAAATAATTTTTATTAAAAGAACTATAGAGAGTGACGCAAAATTAGTGCTCGTGTAATACGCTGCAATTTAGAAGATTAATTTAGTTAATTGCAGAGTGCGGGATCAAATCACGCGAGATAAGTCCGACCACGTTTCGCTCACAAGAAGGTGCGCGGCGCGGCTTGAGTCTAGGAAAAATTTAATCCGGAATTAACCGGGATCTTTATTGGCGACACGTGCAGAGCGACGATAAGATCCCATCCTTCAGCCGTTACGCGACAAAAAGGTAACGCGCTGCCTTCCGCGATTAGCATTCGCTTAGTGAATGTAAGAACGCCATTTTCGGCTGCAATTAACGTCTCGCCAGTTTGCGGAACCGGTCCGCGTTCTCGCTCGCTCGCCACGGACGCTGTGACAAATTAATACATTTTCTTAAGTTTTCAATGGCGCCTCTCTCGGGACCGAGGTGAAAAAAAGTCCCGAGAAACTCCTCTGTCCTCTTTGTTCTAGATGTGCGACGTGGAGCTCTTCAGAGAGGCAACTTCAATAATTGCGTCCGTAACTTATCATTGTCTTTAATTCGACTGCCTTCCTCCTCCGGCTTCTTCGGCTCCTCCGACGATCCGCAGGCGAGATTCCGCTCGCGAAACTTTCTTGTTCCTTGATTACGTTCCTCTCCCTCTCTTTCCCGCCTCGTGTTTTTGCGCGCGTGCAACTCGCGAGAACCGGAAGCAAAGTGTTCCCCAAATAGAATACAGCGCGTCTCTTCATAGAGATATAATTATTTGTTTGTCCACAGAATCACGTCGTTGACGTTACGTCTCGGTTGTTACCACGCCAGAGCCAAGTTATATTACACTTCACGGATCTCGTTAATCTCTTGCGCTTACGGCTAAAATGGCGGAACGGTTTTCATAGGATTGCAATTAAAACTTTATAGTGTCGCGTTTCTGAGATATTTCTCCGTTTTTGGAATCATTTTCAGGTATTTCAATTAGTTCGAAATTACATGCTTTGTTCTTGACATATATTGCGGCACTTCGAGCCGCCGAGCGCGCTCACGCTCGTTAACGAAAGTTACTGTAATCAATAGTTAGTAATAAACTTATTTTTATACTAACGAACGTTCACTAACGGACTTTTATCGCAAATAAATTTTGTGCAAAATTACGCCGTACTGTCTATCGCACCGTAAAAATGACCTGTGTGAAGTTGGCCTCCTTACTACTGAAAATCCTGCACTAATAATTATTACAGCACCCGATTGATGATCGTTTGATAGTATTTGGTAGTCTATTCCCGATAGTCAAAGTTGTAAATAACAATATGAAAAAAGACATACGCGCGTAAAGTTAGCTCCTATTTTCGCAACATATGTCTTTCCAAACTGCGTAAGTAATCATAACTATAAGCATTTTGATGGTTGTCTATTAACGTTTAGTAGTCCATTCCCGATGATTGACAGTCAAAATTATAAATAATAATATGACAAAAACATCTATATTTTTTTCGTATTGTTACTTACAACTTTGACTACCATTCATCGGGAATGGATTACCAAATACTACCAAACGACCACCAATCGAGTGGTAATGTTAGTGGTTTTTAGTAATGGGGATGTTAACTTTGTTTTTAACTTGATCGTTAGTGGTTTTCAGTAGTGGGGATGTTAACTTTATACAGCTGTAACAATGGCCATTTTATATTTATCCGAGGATCGCGGATCTCAGGATCTACGATGCGTTTATCGTTTATTCATTCCTTCGGCGTTCGCGTCTGGGCGATGACCGATAAAAATGTCCATTTGGAAGCTTACGAGCATTTCGTCCGACATTTGTGTCGAATAAGAACCGCCGATGATGTATGCGCCGCTTAAAGCAGTCGTACGTATCAGCTTCACGTACGGGGATGCGAATCCCCGCGCATGTACTATATGCACTGAAAGTGCCAGCACTGCAATATTGGCGCAGCGGTTACGTCGGGGAAGGCGGTCAGTTCAGCGCATCCACCCAAGATTTATACGCGAAATTGTGAATTTGGTTCCGCGAGGATGCTCCGCGGATAATAGTGCATGTATCATATATAGGCCGCTGCAACTTTTACGGCGTCGTACGTTTATCTTTATGACAATGCACATTCCATCCCGCGCGTGTGTTGGTGTATTTCTATTTTCGTGCCGCGCGATTTCAATTGAGAGACAACGCGCGAGCGATTTGAACGCGCGATTCCAAGTATCTTGCAACGGACCGTGGAATTCGGGACTCGTCATGTAAAACAAATTCATCACCTGTGCAAATTTGCTCGTAACTATTAACCTCGCATATTGTACGTACGAATGAATTTGAGCTCTTGACTATTTTCCGTCGTATCGGATTCGATTTGGCCGGCCCGTGCACGCGAACAAAGGCTGTAATGTAGTAACACAGGCTTTGGCACCGAAACGAGCGCGCGATTCTAGGGCGAGAGCGGTCCAGTTACACTGGGGCTCGATAATAATAACGGCCATTCTTCGCCCATTTCGTATCGTATCTCCCGTACCGCAAAGTATAGTATTTGCACGAGGCGTATTATCTGGCCAAGTATACTAGCTTTGTGTTATCACCCGCTTTAGTTGCATTCTGTCCCTGGCTCCTATGTTTGTATGGCTCGTTTCTACCTAAATGCACCATTACGAAAACACCGGTTGTTACGGCTCGCCGTCACATCGTTCCTTTCCACCGTAGGTTATACGTACGTTAAAGGGCTGGCTTTCGAGAGCGTTAGCGGGGCGTATGCCTTTCCGTTTTCCCTTCTGTGCGTCTGTCACAACGAAAAGACGGCCGTCTTTGCTCGTTGAAACATTATTATCATTATAATTCCGCGCATAATCATGACTTGCTCTTTCACGGGTACGACCGAATGTATTCTGAGGAATTTCCGGGCCAATAAAATTTGCCGTCGTTTTCTGCGGATTTCCGTAGACGTAAACTATTTCATTAAAAGATGGCGAAAACGATTAATCTCTTTATTTGAATTTGATCATCTCTTAATCATCTCTCTACTTGAATGATTATCTCTTTATTTTACCTGATTATTTTAATGATTATTTTTTAAATAATAATCTCTTGATAAAATCTCGATTAAATTTTTCAGTGTTCAATTTGTGTAATGGTCTATTTAAGTAGTTTATTTTATTACTCTATTTAAAAATAAATGTATAAAAATTTCGTATTTTTATATGTCTTCTTTACGATATTTTATATATGTCGTATCCGTTAATCGATAAGGTCGATGAACTCACACTTTCCTTTTTCGCGTAGCGTAACGTTATAAAAGAGTCGATAAAAAAGAAATAAAAAAGGTATTCATCGATAATCGGGAATTAATGTTCAAGAAATTTCCTACACACAGCTGCAGCTGCTATTATTATTCATACTCTTTCTCCCTCATCTTATTAATCTTTCAATACATGCGAATCATCGTCAATTGCGTTCTGTATGTGTTATGCTATGAGACAAGCCATTTTCTTTTTTATTTCAATAATATATTTTTATCGGAAGTTAGAAGGGCGAAGACTAACTTCGAGCTATAAAATACAAAGTGGTCGACGTAAAGTGTTATAAGCTATTTTCTCAAGAAGTGTTAGCGAATACTTTTTTTTTGGTATCTTGAAGTTCGTTGAGGCTATTTATAAGACAAATGGGATACCGCTGTCAGAACTTCCGGGTGAATTCCCTTCATTTTTTTTTTATCAGTAGGATGACATAAATTTCTTGTGTCCAATATATATATATAATGCGAGCAATATATAACGTATATAAAACATCAATAGCGACAGCTTATAATCCATTACGGTATATCGCACATACCGCGACTAACGTAAAACAACACGCGTTTTCCTTTCTATCGCGGATAAAAGAAGCATTTTTGTCAGATCCTCCCGCTGTTCACGCGCGATGATAAGGATCGACTGTCGGAGTCGTAAAGTGGTAATATCGGGCGACGATAGGCGAGGCAAAGAGGCGCATCCGTGAATACGATATGCATATAGCGATGCAAATACGGAATAAGACAAAGGCGGAGCCGCAGCTGTATACTATATATATAAAATACCTTTTTATCGGCTTTCATCGTTCTGCCCTTCCCCCTCCTCTGCTCTTTTGGAATTCATACCCGCATTCCCCGTCGGATTTCCCCGATCCTTCCTTCCTTCCTTCCGCATCCGTGACGCCAAGAAACTCAAATTTCCGTTTACCTTCTCTTGCCACGGTTCGGATCCTTTGCGTTTGAGGAATCCCTTTCGCGCTCCGTGCGCGTGCCTCTCATATCTGACACGTGGCACGTGATGACGGGGCACGTATTTTCCAACGCGTTTTCCATCTTTGGGGCGTAGGATTATTGCAAAAGTTCAACCAGCAAGAACCCGCGAACTCGAAGACTTTCGAATTTCGAGAGCGAATTTCTGTTGCAAATGCTCGTGATTCTAAGGTTCCTGGGGACCATACAGGACAGGAGTACCGAGAAAAACTAACTTGATAAATTCAGAGTTAAGGGAAACCGTATAAGAATTTATATACAGAAAAGATTCTCGCAAAATTTAAGAAAATGGTTATCCAAACTACGCTACTTTAGCTATCAATATAATCAATAATGCTTTAACTATAAACTATACAAGCGGAATTTTGGAAAAGATAAAAATGCTCTTACGTTTATTCATACTTATTTCATGACTATTTTCCCGATTTATTGTTAGTTTCGTATCGAAAACTTGAAAACATCGAGTTTTGTAGCATTACTTGTAAGATCTCCGATGCGAATTTTACGATGCAAACTTGCGATGTACGAAACATTTTTGATAGAGACATAACAATGTTGCAAATGCGCGTCCATATGTGGCAGAATATGGAAAATGCTGAAATAGCGTATTATTTTTGTAAATGACGAAATGGTTTATTTTGAAGAATTGTGAAACACTCGTCGATCTGCCATTCTAGCTAGAATTTTGTTTATTTTGTATAGGTACATTTCGCTGTCGGGATAATCTTCGATATGGAAATAGACTGGCAGAAAATTACGTCAGAGCTATAAAATAAATGTACGAAAAAAATACGATAATTGATACACATAAAATTGGCACTTTATTACCTTTATGCGTAATTTAATTACTCTCGAATACGAATTGCATAGATAAATGTAATCAAAATTTCTCTCTAAATTTTGTGTAACTTGTTTGAAGGAAAGTAATCTTGCGCATTCGATACGACCCGTACTCTCTCTTAAATGACTTCTTACAATTTTCCATTCCTTTGAATGCTTTCACTTCGTTTCTGTCTGCGACTTGTCATTAAGGATAGATAAAATCGAGAAAACTGAAAACAAGAGGACACTAATTTACTGATTGCTACGAAGCTTGGAAAAGTCCCACCCAAAGTTATCTTTCATTTTCAGACTAATGAACAGACTCGGTCAATACATTGAGAATATAATGTTTAATGGGAATAAGAAACGAGGAGAAAATAAGAAAAAAGTAATGATTAGTGGTTTAAATGAATCATGTTTTTTTTTATTTATATATCAATAAGTAATTTCGTATAATTAAATCTTAATTTTGAGAAAAAGAAATAGAGAATTTATATACTATTTAAGAAAAATTTGAAAAGTATCAAAATAATATTTATAAAAAAAATATATATATATAAATATATATGTATAACAAGACGATGTATATCGTAATATTTTCGTTGATGTAAAAAAAAGAGAGATGTCGATTTTATAATAATTCATGTCAAGTAGCATTAATTGCGTGTCGTGGCTGCTAATAGGGTGTCTGATAATGGTGAGAACAATTCAACGGCATTTGATATAACATATAACGCGTTACCGATGTTAACTCAGGCAATTATGCATCATTATGGCACGTGCCAATTTGTGTAATGATGTAGAGAGTCGCGTAATGAGTAGCATCTCTCTGTTAAAGTTGCTCAGTTCGATTTTCCACACACGACCCTGCGCACTACCGTTTCGTGAGTTACATTGCATGTTGAAATTTCGTTTTGCGATGGGAATTCTCGCTTTTGATCAAACAGACTGTCATGAGAAACAGCTTTCATACATCAGGTAATATCTGCCTGCAAAAGTATACGAACAAGTTATACATGATGTTGAATAATAAGCGCATAGGAAATGTAGTTGTGTTGCAAGAAATACTACTATAATCACATATTAATACGTGTATTACTGCTATCTGTGCGTATAATTACTTAAAAATATAATTTAATCGTTACGTAATAACGTAACTTTTTTCGTGTTATTGAAATAAAAAAAAGTTGAAACTGTACATGGAGAGAATTTTTTTTTAAATTTATCCTGCAAATCATGTTAATTGTGGGACAATATGGTATTTAGGCAAATTTTACAGTAGTAAAATACAGTAAAATTTGCCTAAATACTATATCGTCCCACAATTAACATGATTTTCAGAGTAAATTTAAAAAAAAAAGTCTCTCTGTGTACAGTTTCGCAGCGCTTTGCAAATAAATTTAAGTTTCTTAAAATAGTTTAAAAATTGATTACGGTGAAGTATTTTCAAATTCTTCTGCCGATATACATATATTCAGAAACTAAACGAGAGATACGTACAAATATTTCGCGTACATTTCAAAGATAACCAAGTAAAACGGCTGCATATTTTACTGTCTCAAGGAACGAATGCGTATTATGTTGGCAAAAGTATGTATTATATCTCAGAATATTTATATCTTATTTCGCGAATTTTATATTTATTTACGATACTTTTTATCTGAAATTACTAAATTGTACGACACTATTTGTAACGGTCAAATTATTTTTTCTCCTGGATATTCGACAAGAATTAAAAATGTTTTTTATTATGCTGAAAATGAAAATAAATGGAGATAAATTTCACGAAATAGATGCATCGGGCGAAACATAGTAAAAACTATTAAAATGAAAAAAAAAACCGATGCCAATGCATAGAATAAAAGAGAACGGATAAAAATAGGCGAGAGTTTTTTAAACTGTTAGATTTTTAATAAAAATGTTTAATTGAAATTAAATATATACAAATACTCTATAGTGGATTTAAAATATTTGTAATTTATATCCTATTATGTGTTTTTCGAATAGAAAGAGTAGATAAAATAAATCAAGAAAATTTAAAAGCTACATATACCCATACATACATATGTCAACGAGATCGGCACTAAGTTGCAACGGTTGGGTGTGTTATGCTTCGACATCGATGTATCGATTGGAAATGAGCCGTGTAAATGCGTCGTATGGAAGAGGAAATCCGTTGAGTCTTCCTTACTTCACGGGACGATCGGAATACTCTCAAACAGAATAAGTTAGAACATCGAGTACTTTGGTACTCGAGTACTCGCGTAGTCCCGGGAGCGCACGTTAGGCGAATCGCCTGCGAAACGAGAATGTAAGGATCGTTCCCCGTTTCGTTCGCTCGTCCCCATTCTCGCCCGGTTCTCCCGTACGGTTTTAAGGGACACGAGAAATACGGGCGACTCCGGGATCTCCGGGCTTAGTATAATCGCGAAAATGGAGCGCCGTGTTCGCGCGATATTTCTTTTCTTTCCTCCTTTTTTCTCTGTCACGCGAGCCGACCTCGCGTGCGACGATTTCGCCACGGTCTGGCTGACGCGTATATACGTCGCGTCTCTCCATTTTCGGAAATTTAGAATTATAAAGGCGACGGCGATGATGACGGCGACAATGACGACGACGACGACGACGACGACGACGACACATGTGCGACACATTCACGCGATTGAAGGCGTAAGAGGACACGGCCGTTCTTTCAAAGGATCTCCTAATGTTTTGGCCAATGTGTACTACGTGAGTCGCATACGCGATCGCATAATCTTTATTCTTGTGAGCTCTAGCTCGTGAGAGCGATTTCTTCTTCCTGAAAGCTTCAGCCTCTGAGACCAACTAATTCCAAAAAGTCTCGATAGCATTATATCCGATATATCATTTTACTAATATGTTTATGTCATTTAGTGTAATAATCTAATAATTATTTATCTCTTTAACATTATTTCGCATCAATTCTAATGCGTATAAATCCTGCATAATTCAATATTATTCAGTGATAGGAATTAAATTTTGTAGTAACACGCCACATAATTTAGCGCGTAATGAAGCCGTTAAATAAAATATAGCTAGTCCGTGATTCAACATGCGCCTGCAGTTTTGTCGTTCGATTATGCTATACATTTTCAATGTCAACCTGGAAACGCGTTGATGTGTGATTTAATCTATTTGATGGAAGCCGCAGAATGTGCACGAAAAATTCACAGCATGGAATGAGATAAAAAGTCAGGAAAATAAATTGCGTGCGAACTCTCAACAAGCTCCTGATAATTGAATTTGCATTCACTTTTAGTCATAAACTACGTTTTATTCCTCCAAGTTTTACAGAATGAGTGAATGATGTCCATTGTGTGATTATATACGTGATTATATTTATTGCTTCGGCGTGTAATTTCCGTCGCGCCAAATTGTCTCTGCTCACACGATCATCTTCGTCGAAGCAAATCGAATTATCTTTGCGTAAAATCGACGTATTGATGTGTACGCGTGGAATATCGCACTATTTCAGGCTGAATCAGATTTGCTGTGCAGCCTGTCGTTCGTGTAATTGCGCAAGAAATTATGCAGCGACGTTCGTTGCTGCATAAAAACCCTCCCGTATGAACGTTAACAAAACGTTCGAGAATCCCAGCAAAAAGCGTTAATTACACACATCTAATTTCTTATTTAACGGCACTCCCATCGTGGATAAATCCGCGGTCGAACGTTGGTAAAATATAGCATACTCGCGCGCGGAATTGCACGCGCTGCTCCTATAGCGCAGTGAAAACTACCGGTAGGGTCAGACACGAGCGAAGCCGGGGAAGCCTTTCATCGGCGCGATTAGTTAAGTCGACGTCCACCTACATAAAGCGTTCCAGCGGCAGATCGAAGCTTTCAGCGGTGCGACTCGAATTTCCGTTCGGCGAAACATGACTCGTTATTTTTGCCCAACGAAATATTGCACCACTTGCACGATACGAATATCGTGTTACAGTTGTCAGCGATGCACTTCTCTCGCACGCAAAGACTTTGTTTGAAAATTGGGGGGGGGGGGAGAAATCTATATAAACAATATGTTTATTAACAGCATCAGAATTGTATCGTATTTAATTGCGGTATATTAATCACGTGTGCAGCTGAATCAATCTAAAAGGATAAATGAAAGGATAACCATGAATAATTCCAGCGTCGCAGTAATATTAATCTGCTTTTCTGCACATATGCTTTTCCTCCAGACAAAGATATAAATTCACGCCGGGGAGTAAAAACGAGGAATGGCGTAGGTGGAAAAAACGAGATAGGTCGTTATCGTGTCCAGAGATTCGCCTCCGCCAGGGCGAATAGCGCGTGCACGTGGAATAATGCATGAGACGGAAACAAACGATCGAAGTCGGAACACGCGTTACGGAAGAACACTTGCGCGAGTGAGCAAGTAGTCCATCAAGCGTTTTCAGTGTGCGGTTTAATCACATGAATTTGCGGACGCTATATTATGTCACCACCCGCGACTCGTTTCTATTTGTAATTTATTTCATGCCGAGCCCACAAGAATCATTGTCACAAATGCAAAAGAAGTAATCTTTATAAGGTATTTTTCGCCTATGACATATTTCGACAATGCATATTTGAATGTTACAAAATAATGTTGAAATATAGATTTGATCGGTGCTGTTTGCAATCATCTTCCGAATTTGTTGAACACAACACAAATATTTTTATTGGATTTTATATTGTGCAAACGTTAGTATCGTGGTCCCGAAATAGCTATAGTCAGCTACAATAAATATTTCGTCTGTTTTTCCACGGCAAACATTCAAGCACCTGTCTCCGACAGTTACCGAGCGAATGCGCGCATCCTAGTTCGGTTATCCTTTATCTAAAAATATCTCTATATTATACTTCTGATACTATCTTTGCCTCTTTCGTTTATCCAATTTAATTTCTCTGATTGCATATGCAAATACGTAAGATTATATGGAATATTCACAGAAATAGATTAAAATACTTTTTTTTTTCTTTTACAAAGTTCACTTTTTCGCGTAGTCTATTTGCAATCTTTTTTTCTTTTATAGCAGAGGAAGAAATTACGGAGAAGTTTTCTTTTCATTTAATTCTAATGTATTACAGATATACATATATATATATTTTTTTTTCGCTAAATTGTATTATAGAATTTGTTCTTCAGGTTTTCGTTCTTCACTTGTTGGAGTATAGAAACTTCACTGCAAAAATCGCGGAGAAGTTTTGGAGACTTGTGATTCCTTTAAAATCTTTAGAATCAAGCTTGCCGAACGTCGAGATTTTTCTCTAAACGGTTACCGTACCGACCTGACTTCGTACTCACGTGTAGATGTACCACGGTCCATTCGTACGCAAAGCCGTACAAGATGCGCGGAGTTACTTGGAGTAACTCGCATTACAGGACCGCACTCTCAAGAGTACTCTCTCCAAGTCCGGTCGGTTTCTCGCATGTAACGGTAACGTACGAACTATCCCCGGGATCCTAGTATGCGTCTTAGGAATTTAAGCCGATGGAAACGGTGAGGGTCCCTGCAACAGGAGCACCTGTCAGTTGCAGTCGCACGGGCGGCAGGGCGGACAAGGCTCGAAGTGCATTCGAATTCCGATTGCAGCGGTGAAGACGCTGAGTGGAAGGGTCGGGTCGCCGAAACGGCCCCTTTGCCAATTTGCGTTCTCGAGGATCGCGTCCTTGTTGGATCGCGTTGCCAGTATTCAAGCACTCTTGGACGCGTAAATGGATATAGGAGGTGAAAATAGACGCTTAGTCGGCGCTAGTCGGACTACATTGATTATGCGTCCCTGTCTCAACCACCGCTGTCTCGAAACTGATTCCAGGCTATCCATTTGCCTGTCTTTTTCTTATAACAACTCTGTCGCGTAGCTCTCGTTTATTGTTATCAACAGCAATTTCCCCGCAATTTCTGTTATCTCACTCTTTTTATCATAGATTTGGCTTTTTTTATGAGTTTCTTTTGTTGCTATCTAATTTTTAAAGGTGTATCGATTGAGTGCCAGCAATGCAAATGCTTTGTATAATTTACAATTATATTTATTATTGCGTAAAACGCAGTAATTGATAAACGCACAGAAATAATTCTTTTATTAAATTATATTCTAATTGTAATTACATGAAGCGGTTAATTTAATAAATTAAAAAAAAATTGTTTAAAATTCTAGTTAAAAATAAGGGCTTCCAGAGCTAGACGTATGCGCTTCGTTATGTGCATCCTATTATTTTCGACGAGCAAATGGCGACTGGATTCGAAACGATCTTTTCCCATACGACGGATAACCTCCTGGCGAGAAATTATATTACTTCGTCGTACTTTCATCACCGATGCCTGAAAGCTTATTTCAGAGATTTCGGACTCGTTCGTGGTTCGAGGAGACTTTAATGCAATTTTGCTCCACCGCGGTCTCGAGCTAGCTCGTTTCGTGGCCAAATGTCCGGCGTTTTCGTTGTATGCTTCTTTGTTCGTGACGTTAAACGACGTTTATGTAAATTATGGCGATATTGTCGAGAAAATTGTAAATAAAATTTTATGAGCGCGCACAAACAAGGAAAACGCATTTGCCCCATTCGGATTTTTACTGCATTAATTTTGGATATTGCAAAATTGCCTTTATCCTTTATTCGATCGTAAGTATAATATTATTGCATTTTCCCATTATGAATGCATTGTTTGCCAATAGTATCTCCGACATTACATGATGTATTTTCACGAAAATATTTTCAATTTACGTTAGTAATTTAAACAGGACGTAATTATTAATTATGATCTTATTGATTATACATTTATCGCTATTATTGTGATTAAGTTACATTGCTACACATATTGCACATGTATAAAATATGATAATGCACTGCTTTACTTCGCGAAACCTCTATTTAGCTGTTCAGCTCTTGTGCAAAACAACAATGGAATCTGTAATTACCGTAATTATCTAAGCGGATATTTTCTCTAAACACGCTGTGTATATATAACAAGAGAGTATTCTACGTTTGATGTAATATAAAAGAGTTGCAATACGAAATTCTAATGCTACAATAATTCCTAATTTTCGCGTGCAGTGATCATTAGACGCGAGTGCACCGTGCTAACGAGCCATGCGGAAGTTTGTGCAAAAATCTTGCCATTGCATGGCACATTCGTTCGTTGAGGATGGAAAAAAACATGGAAAGTATAATTAGATCGCAAGTTCTCGCACAAGGCTCGCGAGAGCGCGCGTCGAAAGTCGCTGTAGCATCAAGTCTCGAATTTTATATTCGTTGCCGTCAACGCTGACCGCCTTGAGAATCGAGCATGGGTGTCTCGCGCCGCGAGGAGCGCCGTGAGTCGAAAGCAGAAACGGGGCTGAGAATGCCACGTCGGTAGTATCAGTCATGATCCGCGCTGAATAATGCACACGACGAGAGCGGGAGAGACGTTACTTGCGAGCGCGTTCGACGGAACCCGCCCGGTCGTTTCTGCCAGTTTGATCGCACCGGAAGGCTGCGTAAGCGTGCGCATAAAACGTGCCGCGGGAACGCATGTTGTCTTAGAATCGCGCGCGCGTCAGTTTTACAGGCCTATTTACCGCGCCTCCGCCGAGAAACTCGACCATCCCGTCCCTTAGGAGCTTAGGCGGTAGGTGTCCGTCGCCGTGATACGTCCGGGATTTCCTTGGGGGATTTTCGAAGCTGCCGCTGAACCTCTCCCGGAAGCTGGGTGCAATCAGGGTGTTACAAGAGCACGCCGCCGGAAGCTTCGAAGACACCCGGAGGAGCGTTTATAATGCATCCGGTGCTCGTACGCGCGACGATTATGTTTAAACGCTGGAACTATTTTATTCATATAAAATATTTAAAACAGGATTAAAGAGGTCGGGACGATGTCACGGTTTTTTCTTTAACATTAATTGATTTTACATTGTGCAATAATTAATATTGCACATAAATATATAACTAAACGCATAATGAATACTATTATAAACAATATATGTATATTCGCGAATTTATATAACTTCTTTTTATATCCAACAATAAAAATAAAATTTATATATAAATATACTCATTTAATTTCAATTAATTTGAATTGCTGCACATATAATAACACCTATGCAGAGTAACACCTATACTGAATTCTCTTAATCTCTATAAGAATTCCCAGCGGTGCGAAAAATTAATAAGTAGTGGAATGCTAATCTACATTACATAGCATATAAATTAAATTATTATCATCTGAAAATGAAAAATTTGATCCTCTATGGGGGGATGAAGTTCATTTCTGTTGATTTACGTTTGTTGCACCGTAGGGATGACTGATCCGCGCAATCGTTTGGGCTTAGCAATATCACGGATCCGAGCCCAATGTACTGCGGGCACTCACATACACTTACACATCATACGCAGATACACATCACATGCAGATATTTATACTCATATGCAGATGTTTTGTATATAGTACAATAAATTTTTCAGAAAAAGTGGAAACAGGTTACAATCTAATTGCAAAATAATAATCATAATAATAAAAACAGATTCATATACCTGTTGGATATAGTTGGATATAAATAAGGATAGCGAAAGTTAAAGGCTCTTTTTCTATTTATATTATTTAATTAAAAAAAAGAGATTTAATAAGATTTGTGTAACAATTAATGATAACATAATATCATATTTATATAATAAAATTTTAATGAGCGCACATTTTATTACGTCATTGGACGAGTATTTATTTACCGCTTTATTATGCAAATAGTACTACGGTCTGTAAATCTTTAACATCTATATATTTTTATTTTTATTATTGTTTTACTCTACATTGTTACACGAGTATGTATTCATGAGTAATCCTATTCATTTCAAAAGTAAATATTTGATTACTTGATGATTGTGTGGGGTTGTTCCAATATTTGTCGGAGAGATTCCTCAGCTTTGGCAAATGCTGCAAATCAATCGAAGATATAAAGATGTTAACTCCTAGATAGTGAATTAAATACACCAAAAAAAATTGCAAATATAGTCTATTTTTCTTTCAACTTTTTCTTTCGATTATAATGATCTATTTGCATTGCACTTGCAAACATTATTTAACTTGCAAGCGCAAAGTTTAAATTCCACTTGAAGAATTGTGTGTAATTTTACATTGTCTACTTTACAATTTATGCGCGGAAATAGAATCGAATAAAACTCACGAAAATAATACTTAATCTGGAAAAGGCGTATTTATCCTGTTACGTGATTAATTAAAGTTTTTATTACGATAATGCTGATTTTACTCGAATAAATAAGACGTCATAATTCATGTTCTCAAACTAAAAATATACACATTATTCATTATATATATTTTACTTTGCTAACTTTTATAGTTATTAAAAAATTATACAAACAATTATACAGAAAAATTATTATTTTAAGTTTACGTATATTATTTTTCATAATTTTCTTGTGTTTCCTCTAAGCTTAGATATTGGTGTTATAATTTATGATGTAAAAGAAAGAGAAACTAGATACTCATGCATTAAGCACTCACATATTTTTATTTCTGACTTTTTTATATATTATCATACATATTTTATGCGCATATATTATATTACTATAATTTCCACGGCTATCCATTGTTTGCTGGTCTGTTGGATAGTAATTAATTCCGCATTGGACGCAATAATCTGTACATCAATATCTTTGACTGCTTCACTATCTCCTGAATATACTGTAATGGTAGAATGACTATATCTAATTATTGCAAAATTTTAGGAAGACTTACATCAATTATATAATCATTAATATTTTTCGATTTATAAGTCGTGTACAAGAAATATTTGATATTTCTCCCTTTCTGAGATATATATAAAGATCTCTTTTGTAAAACATTCTAAAAATGTCAATTTCATATTCTTATGCTTGCGATAATAAATTTTTTGTTAGCCATACCAGACAGTGTCTTCTGCGAATTTTCTATCGGATATCTACTTTTAAAAAGACTGCCTTCACGGATTTTAGTAGCTCGGAGAAATGTGCATGACGAAGGATCTGCGCGTTTATATACAGCGAGGTAACGATCTTACGACGTAAAAAATTTCCAGTTCGCGAATTATAATAATCCCGTTTTCTACCTCTAAAGCGGACGTTTATTAATTTCATTGGACGAATGTTCCTCATTTCGCATGGAAATAAGAATTTTTCGTTAAATTCCGGGAAATGTTTTGATAGCGTGCTATAGCGTGATTTCCGCCGAAATGCGATGAGATACGAAAGTCGGTTGCGGTGAACCTATCGATACAATTTAATTAACGGAATGGCATTGTTACAGCGAGGAGTTAATTTCGAGTTCGAATACGCTAAGCTGCGCCGCTAGCTTGCCGTTTTGGCCGTCCGGCCAATTAAGCACGTGATCTGCATTTTCTTCGTGTCTACGGATGCTCTACAGTCGGCCGCGCGAATGTCCCGAGAGTCCAATAATGAAATAAACATGGGCGCCTGTACACAGCGGGTAATTTAATTCTACATGTGTTTGACCACGTGTTGGTTCGCACTGACGACTAATGCCGATAAATTGACTATAAAGCGTATGGCAAGGTAAAATAATGATATCCAGACCTGTCCTCGACGGGCAAATTGAAACATTATACAGCTATGGTCGCACAATTAGAATAACGCGGCGTTATACGTGTATACGTAACAATTATTCACCCATTTCGCGTTTAAATTATCGATCCTCGTTGCTCAAATAAAACATATCTGACTCCCATTGCCTCGACATTGCTTGCACATCACTCCAGTTTTAAGCGAATTTTCGCAGAAGCTCAAATATTTAATTTGTCCCCAGTATTTACTGGGACAAAAGCCATTATTTGTAAGTATTCTCAGAAGTAGTCTAGAGATTGAGTTCTCTAAAATCATATTGTTTCTTTACCTTTCCTTACGTGATCGATTTTTAGCTACGAGTAAAAATCAGATCGCTTTAAAATTATAATTTATCTTCACGAAGATGTCAAAAGATTCAACATTTGACATGTGTCTTCATTGAATGAACGCGAAACGCTACAAAAGCTCGCTTCCACTGTGGATCGCGAAATGAAATGTCACATTTGCTCACGCTGTACGACTAGATACGAGCCGTGGCTGACGTTGCATGTAGTATAAAGAGCGTCGTGTAACACTTTAAACGCTCACGTAGCATTTGACAAGTGACACCGATATCGTTAACCTTTTGTAACTCGCCCGACTTTAATGTAACTTGATAACTTTTAACATATTTTGTTAATGGTGACATCGATGCAATTTTACGAGCCACCGTCGATATTAAATGCGGACGATAATCATTGCAATTTTCTAATGTAGCGATGCCAAAATAATGCAAAAATCTTTTGGAATATTTTAGATGCGTACAATTTCTGTATGTTTTAAGAAACAGCGATTTCTTCAGAGGTGCTTCTTTGCAAAATTTCGCGAGGCCGAGAAGACAGAGCCGTGAGCGCGATAATCCTTTTATTCGTGAAAGTGTCTTACGATCTTTTAGTCTCTCGAATAGACGGTTACTTAATATCGAGTAACGGCACCGCGGACGACCACATGGGGCTCGGATATACTCGGTATTCATATGCAACGATCCGTGCACATCTATCTAACGGTGCATAGCCCATTGGTGACGCTGATCAATGCAATCGCGGCGGCACTGGTTGTGTTTGCGAAACGCACACCGCCTCTAACCATCTATACTTATCCGTATATAATTATCCAGACTACTGACTCTTGCTCGAGTATATCTCGAATACGTCGTGGATCTATTTACTTGTATATACGTACGTGAGATGTCGACGATTGGGATGAACGTGAGATTTGCGACGATCCTCAGTTCTCATGATATCGCGGAAATTCTCGATTAACGATATGTCCGTTTGACATCTCAAGTAAACTGCTAATTCACGATTTTGGATTGCACACGCCTCGATCGATCTGAGAAAAGCGATACGGTTATGTGACTTAAACAGCGAATTAGTATTATATGACCTCGGTCAAGTGTACTAATTAACTGTAATCTCGATAAAAAATAAATATGCAAACTACAAGTTAAATATTTTAAAATTAATATAAACTGACGTTGTCTAAGTAACGCAGTCCTTTGATTTTAACAGACATCGGTATGTTCAGTGAAACAATACGTGCAATCTAAACATATTTTGCGTATTTACTTGGTCGGGATAAATAATATTTGTTGAGAAATCTGTATTTCCCAAAATACCGTTTAGGTAAGTTAAGAAAAAGAATGATATATTTTCACATTTAGTTGAAATATTTGTACGAAAATGTTTCGGTGTCGCTGCCAAAGATAGCTCTTGAAATATCCCAAGAGACTAAGAGTAACGTGCGAGAAAAGTGGACCGATGTAACGCTGTCACAGTTTCCCGCATAATGGCTTCTTTTGTCCAATCTACTTCTTAGCCTTATTTCGTATGAGATAAATCACGCTTATACATTAATTTCTTTATTCAAGTGTTTGCAAATATTAAATCAATTTCTTCTGGCGCTACAATACGAAAAATAAAATAAAACGTTAAAAGTACTGTATCATAACGATATGTTCAAAGTAATCCTTGCAAATTACACCATGATTGAATTAATCGCGCACATTGAAGTGGGACATTAAGGTACTCGACTGTTGAGACATGTGGAAACTATAGTGACCGGAATAGTAGCAAATAATTAATTCTGTTCGCAACAGAAGCTAGAACCACAGGAACAATTAATCCCGCTCTCAGAGAGCGAACCGCAATGCCCGTTTGTGTGGAAAGGAACGTCCAAGGTATCAATAGAACCATTAGAGATAGAAATAGAGAGAGATAGATAGATAGATAGATAGATAGAGATAGAGAGAGAGAGAGAGAGAAGAAGAGAGGAAGAGAGCCAGTCGCCCACGAGAGAAGAAGAATGTCGTGCCTCTTTCGGCAGACTGAAACAATTTCAGCCATTTGTCTATCGATGACTACGTCCGGTGCCGCATGCACATTCTCGCGATTCTTTCACCCCGCGATCCCGCATTCCGCGTTTTCGCTTCCCTTTATTTTTACATTTTTACCGAAACTGGCCCCGTACCAACTGAATGGCGCGTATCCCGCGCGCGCGCGCTTAGGAACAGACCGGTCATCGGCTAGACATGACTCACGGCCGCGGTCGTAGTATGCAAAAGTCAATTCGTCCGCATATTTCCGCGCTGCGCGAGCGGCGATAGATCAGCGCGATGGCCCCGATTGCATGCAGTTTCACCAGCGCGACACGATGGCTCCGGGCTTTTCTTAAAATTCTCTCCACGGCGCGCTATGCAAACGGGCTGATGTAAGCACGACTTGCCAGATAAGTTCGCTCATATTGCACAAACCAGTTTCTTTCTGTTTTTGATATATGTTTCGAGAATATATGAACTGATAATTTAATAACGCATACGCTTGTACTTTTCGTTCTTTTCTTAATACACAGCAAGAACAGTTATATTTATTATTAAATATATTCGTTATGAGTTAAAAAATAGATTAATCGCATTTATTTTAGCTAAAAACTTTACATGGAAATAACGTAATTGAATTGCGAAGCTTTCCCTAAATACGTTCGATACACTGAAACGAATATGGCGTGAAGAAATGTCACTGTGTAATTAATATATTGCGTGACAGATAATGCGCCATGCGTATTATGGCCGTATACTGTCATTCCATACAATTATGGTTATACGGCAGGATGACAAAATGCATCCTATAGTTTTGTTTACTCCTTGTTAGCTTCGTACGTTATCGTAAAGAGAAAATCCTATGAGCGTAACGTTTCATTACATTGGAGTAGAATAGAGTTTCGTAATACAGCAACTTTGTTGTGATGTTTATTACCCATGTTAGAGAGATATTTTGGAGAATCAGAAAATATCACGTTATTAACGAGCATCTTTTATATTTCTCGATATGTACACATACATTCTTTTTTTTAATCTACTTTTGTTTATTCAAACGTATCACGCAGGTAATACTGAAACTTTTCATGTAAATTATACATGAAAACCATGTAAATTATTACGTAGATTTTAAATCAGTCTGTGATTAATATGACGGAAAGTTTTCATGCTACATTTTCCGTGCATTAATTACTGCGCAGCTTTGAAATAAGCATCATTACCATTGGGCAGCTTTTATATTAAAAGAATTGAATGCTTTATGTTGAAAACTGAATAATAGATTTCTATAAAGTTCTTTTATTGCAGAAATGAATGCGATGGATATTTCCTCATATCTTTTTTCGGCCAGGCTTCTCTTTTATCATATTTACTCGCGATTATATCATATTGCTTTATTTTTATTTATTTTTGACCGTTTTTAATTTATAGTACATGCGTCACAGCTGTAGAATTACGAGCTAGCCCCTGGATTCATGGATGAATTACTTTTCGTCGTTCGGCATCGACAGAGTCGCGAATACCGCAAGCGTAAGGATCGCAATAAATCGCTCGGTTTGGAAGTAACCGTCCGATTAATTGAACACAGTTGATTCCGGTGTAAATTCGGCGCCAGCCGTTTGGCAGGCTCGCATGACCTACACTTGTCTGTGGTGGTTTTTATCGTGCACGATATATGGTATCGTACGGGTCGTGAGCCGCGCGTGATCGCTGCTCGTCGGGATAACGTCGATAAAGCGAAATCGGCCGAATGGGGAAAGGGCAAGCTCGATCGTTTGTAGGGGAAAAAAAAACGGCCCATTACCCCGTCGATTCATGACGGCGGCAGCGGCGGCGGATCCATGCTTCTCGATCTTTTACGGGCCGCTTACTCTCCCTGACAACTGCCGAGCCTGCACGACTTATTGCCAGTTTTGCAAGCAGTGGCGTAGTGTCCAGTTGCTTGACATCACTAGAGCTCCGGATGGCTCACGATTGCGGTCTCTTTCTTCACTGTTAAATCTGTAGTGCCAAATTTAACCTTATTTGAGTCGCTACTGCTCTTACTTAATAAATAGTTATTTTTAACTGAAACAATGGAATGAAATTATTTAAAACAGTTTAAATTTAATCCAAATTTGGATTAAATTTCATTGTTTTATTAAAAAATAACTCTATATAATAAGTAGGAGCAGTGGCGGCTTAAATAGGGTTAAATTTGACACTATAGATTTAACAGTGTTTATCTTATTTATATAATTTACTTTATCACTATTGCACAACAATTGAAATTTTCATTAAAATCTTTTAATCTGTTGTAATCCTGTTCGTGAACCTTGTGATGGAACAGTGTATATCGTAACAATAGAAAATAATATATTTTAGAAAATAACGCTTGATTATCTCGATGTGATATAATGTCGTAAATTTTTAAAATTGTTCATTTTTTTTTTAACGTAAATCACAAAATATTCGCGTTCGAAAACTTGATAAAATATCTCAGATTCAAGAATCATCTTGCTACGCTCTTGCTGGTAGAATACGACCCAACAAGCGATAAGCATTTAGAACTCTTTAACGGTTCACGTAGGATGATGTCATCCCTGAAAAAGGCCGATGAATCAAGTCAACTGTAGAGAATGGATTTCTGATAGTGACGGTGATGGATAGGATTTGGAGTTGATGACGTGTATTACACGATGGTTCCAGTTACGCGATGGACACGAGATCGAGTACGCATGTGTTACCTGGAGTAATCTTGAGGATTATTCGGTTCCCAGGTGCGCCTAATTGCGAGAATTGCTCTTTGTTACACGTATTGCAATTGAAACAACAGTGAAAACAAGTCTCTTAATTACTGATAATTTTTAGCTATAAAATAGAACTTAGCAATAAATATGTCTTCCATCAATTTAAAAAATTTATAGCAGCTAGAGTAACTCTACGAAACATTCTGATGAGATTTTAACTTTTGAAAGTAAATCGAAAAATATTGAATGGAGAAGATTTTTTTATTTCTCACAATCAAGAATACATGCCACTGTTCCGTCCACATGATATTTCTTCACCGATTCCCATTGATCGAATCCGCTTCCAATACTGGCAGTTTCGACTTCACTTTGACGGATTTTGATTAGCCCGATACTCAGACCGACCGGTTTTCTGTAACACACCTGCAGCAGCCGCGGGCAATTGGAAAAATAACATTCGCTCGCTGCAGCATTCTGTCGCTCCGGCGACAGCTTTCGTTTCATTTAACGAAATTCAGCTGGAACGTGACACCGCTACATCGCCGCCGCCGTCGCCGTCGCGCGCGGGCGCGCGGGCGGTTACATTTCGCGTTGGTCCCGCGCGTCCTGAATTCACAAATCCCCTTCGACGATCTCTTATTTCATCGACGGACGGAACAGGCGGGGAAACAGCGGGTCGGGTCCTCCCGATTTAGAATCGGCGAGATTTAATCAGTCGGACGGATTCGTGTCGGGGCTGTCTCTCCGGCGCGATCTCCGAGACGGAGATGTATAAGGAGCCGGGAATTGGTTTACACTAACTCGGCGGGTACGGACGCCGAATGAACGTCGCCGCCGGCGGGGAAAAGAGGCCGAGAGGGATAGGGAATCCTGCCGCCGCCGTCGCCGCGCCTCCTTAAAATTCGTTGAGCGCGAAGAGGGAGCGCGCTAGTCCGACCCCCCTTCTTCTTTATCTACTTGGCTTCGCTTCGCGGAGGGCCGCCGGGCACGGCGGCGGCGGAAGGAATTGAATTGATGCTGAGAAATCGTATTCGGCGCGCTAGCGTGAGAATGGGAACAATGGCCGAGATACACTTCCGATTACATTCAATTACTTAACGTCCAGGGGCCCCATGTTTTCTTACAGAATGCAATTCCGTTACACACGTCCGGTACATCGCGTTAGCTTCATATAATTCTATCGACTTACGCGCATATAAATGAGAACGACTGAAATGTATTAACATTAAAGTACATAATAGTCAGTGCTGGTTCGTCTTTTATAACTCTCTTTCTTGTTTAGAAACAAAATAGTTTCGTCGGTTCTTTGTTACGCGCGAAACGTACAGAAAACTCGTATAAAAATGGTAAATATTCGTCACATTTCTAACGCTGCATTTATTGTTCCATACGAGTGCCACGAGATAGCTGACGTATGTCAGCTCACATGAGCAATGTGGAAAATTGGGTAACGGTTTGTGGGCTCATCAACGCGAAACCGAACGATTTTTCAAAATTTCGTACATGAAATAGGACGTGCCTTTAAATGATGGTATGGAATTTTCCATGCCATTTAATCGTACCGACAATTCGATGTCTATAAAACGATGGTCACTCGTTTAATCATCTCAAGTCTTTTATCCCGAGACAACAGCTCTTGAGGCGAGAGCGCATTCTTTTGTACCACGTCAAAGTAAGTCGCTCTGTAAGAAAAGAGAACTCTCTGTCCTTATGATAAAAGGAATTCGTGTCAACTTGACCTAAAACATTTTTTAGTTGCTTTGACCAACGAACCAGCTTGAACTAAACTAAATTCTCGGCCAAGTACGAGAAAATATAATTAGTTAAAAAGGTGTCAATTAAAATGCAAGAATTTTCAAATCGCAAATATTTAAGTTCCGAAAAATCACGAAGATTTAGGTGATACGAATCTGAATTCCGAGCATTGCAGTTCTAAAAATTAAAATTTTATTTATTATGTTGTCTATTTATTTATTTAATTTATTTTATTTTATTTTTTATAAGATTCTGACTTATAAAAAAATTAACAATTGCTACATGCTCAGTCTCAGATTTTACATGTAAGCGTAATGCTACGAGTATTATTAGCAATAATGCGGAACGAATATACTTATTTACATATTAATAATCAATAGATGATAAGTATGCAATAATTTGTTTTTCTTTTGTAACATATAATCAATCTTTCATATTCTCGTGTAATCTACTCGGGATGTAATATTTAATTTCTACGTCATTATAGAGGAATTGTAATTAAAAAGTTAAAGTGCAAATGATCCCGTCTTATGCAAATTTATGCTGAAGAAGATCGAAAGCGTAAATTCTTTGAATTCGAACGATCGTGCCTGCGGGAAATAAAGCGTCGTTTGATATTCAGTCTGGAGGGCATAGAGTTCTTGAGATTTCATAAGCAATCTTAGCATACCTACCTTTTTGCAATATCTTCCAATATCCTGCGAGATTCTCTTTATTGATTTTGGTGATGCTAATGAAATTTATGCACGAATAGAGAAAGACTTTGATGTATCTAATGCTGATTTATCACCTTGTCCGTGGTCTACATGCACAATATTAGATATTGTATACATGGAAGGATCTCTATGGATTTATACGAAAAATTTGTGCAATTATAGAGATAAATTGAAAAATTTTCTATCACAAGTAAATCATTTAAAATAATGTTCAATGAATATTTCAAGAATAATTCGCATAATTTACAATTTTACTTTAGAAATTAGGTATTGATATGCGAAATTACTTGATTACGTAAATATTCGATATATTATATGTGATTAAAATTCTAATTTCAAAAAGGAATTGACGTGAGATAATTTTAATTACAATTGTCGAAGGATACGACATTTAGTCGTATTGCAGTGTGTAACGAAGCGGCTTAAATTGGAACGGCTACTACAATGACCCTTTGGGAGTAAGTGAATAGCTTTGGGCAGTTCGCGTGCTGTTTATCAAGGCTCAAGTGGAGCGTTCATCGATTTACCAAACGGATCGGCAGTATTCACGGTACATTAGGCTAACTGTAGAAGCCACGTGTGATTCCGCAGAGAGCTAATTAAAGCTGCGTTGCGTCTCAAATCATGATTTACACCTCGCTCCAACACCGTATTTCGTGCATGTGTCGTCAGTAAGTGATCGTCTTTTGATCAGACTATCTTTCGATCGAATAGGGATCTCTACACTTATATTATAATTGCGTTTAATTTTTCGCAAGTAGATCTTTATTTTTGCCTAATCAAAATTAGAGTGAATTTGGATAATCAAGTGGATTATAAAAAATTAGACAATCAAGTGGATTATCAAATTATAAAATATTAACGTAACATACACGCACACAAATATGCGCATATAAAATTACAGTCTCGTATTATATTTAGAAATGTATATCGATTATAATACATATTATGCATTTATTATATCATTACAATGCAGAACGCTAGTGCAGGCAAATGTAAAATAAGATTAATGTAATCCGACATATGCAAATTTTGACATTCTTTCTCCCTCTTTTTCTGAGAATTTTTAAAATAAGCTTGTGAAACGTTACCATTATTAATGCAGTGGATTTTTTAACATAAAAGCAAATAAAATACGTACGTAATTTACAAACCACATTTACAGATATTTAGATACGCACATTTGTAGGTATTCTCCTCAACTAGAAAAATTCAAACTTTACTCAGAATGTTACAACGTTAACGCCGTATTCGGCGGTATTCGTGCTGTAATTTCTAACTCCGCTGCAGGTTAAAATTATCATAGGTGATCATAGGTGTCCGGTCGTTCCTGTTCTTGTCGTCCTATAATTATTGCCGTCGTGATGTATTGCGGCAGCGAATACGGGCACTAGTTCCATTTCGAGGGTTTCTTGTCGCGTACCTGCTTGAGGTGCGCTTCTAACTTAAGTTTTTTCGAAGTTGCTCGTTATGTCAGAAAAATTGCATTCCTCTTTCTCGTCCGTCACGGTCGCTTTCTAAGCGCATTCGGGGCAAATAGGAATGCCATGCGTTTGTTACTCTTCTCGTTAAGTGTTCTTACTTGGTATTCGCGGTAAAGACAATGTATTACTCGGGCTGTTGTGTTCCTCTAAAGCTCTGCTTCTTACGACTACCGCCGCGCAATAGAGTAATCTAAGGCGCTCATTAGTCGTCCGTGACAATGATTTACGGAAATTTGTGACTGCACAATTTAGAATTTATATTCATGACTATTGCTCACACGTAAGTGGTTTAATGCATTGAATATACGTTAGCCTGAAGAGTGTGTTCCACATAATCATTTTTACACATCCGTCACATTTTTATTATAATAGAAACATTAATTGATTTTTTGATATTATTTTTATTGCGGTTATTCTTATGATTTATTCCTGATTGACATCGTTTATATTCGTGTATTTCGAGTCACGAATCGAAATACACGTAAATCCGCGATAAATCTAGCCGCGGTACTCCCGCGGAATCACAAACAAGCGGGATAAACGCAGTGTTATCGGAACATCGAGTAAGGAAAATATTTATCAGATTTACCTCACACATTTCACTTAGGTGGATAATTGATGAAATTACGCACGCCGTAAATCCCTCAAAACTATGCGGATAGTCCGCAGCTTCGCGGAAACTTGGGTCTCGCGCGTTGCGCAACCCGACAACTTCGGCCGGGAAGTTACTTTCTCGTAATACGCGCTCGCGGGAGGTCGTCCAACTCGGAAAATCGAATCGCTCCGCGATATGTTTACGCGAGTGTCGAGTCTCGAGGCGCCGAAAACGGCTGCGACGTACGTAATAGAAAGTTTCGAGATGGATGTCGATAGTTGTCTTTTGATTATAGGAGTTTCTCGCAAATTTGGACAAATATTTAACGTCTCCCCGGGGTCGAATTCGATATTAAATGTGTATCCTAAATTATTTCGTGCAATAAGATTCTCATGTAACACGCAAAACTAAACACATAATTATTATTTTAAATATCACGATGAAAACTTTCGTAAGACCTTTTTGTATTTATCGATTTTATGACGGTTTATGCGGCTTTCCATCATCGCCGTCGGAATAGGATGTATCCTCGGTCGACTTAAATAATAAATGCGACCGAGCCCCGTCGGATGCAAGCTCGGCATATACTTGTACTCGCTATATTGTGGCGAACAATTGTGGTGTTGCATCGTTGACCAAGAATACGAGGGAGACCTCGGGGCCCTTCGCATGAAATACGAGCGGCGGTCTCAACAAAATATGGACCAAAGAAGGATTTCCCAAAACTTTCTTCGCTGTGCACTGTGGATGCACGTATAGCAAACGTGAACATTATAACTTTTAATGGCCCGACATTTACATCAAAATAGATTACTGTAATCTATTATTCTGTTAGTCCGTAATCCTCTGGTACGCGTTTAGATAATTTTGAAATTCATCTCCCGATCGTTAACTTTACTTATACTCGGTGAGTTCGCCACTACGCCCACCTCACGGACGTGAATAGGATTAATTTTCCTATTAGTACTGCCATTAAACCATTTGTATATCTCGTCGCGTCCCGAGTATCACTCGTGTTTGCGCTCGCGTCCGTCCGCGTTTCCGCGGACTGTTTTAGAGTACATAAGTAATCAGCATCGCGATAACTCGAATCTTGAGTACACTCCCGGCATTGTATACCAAGAAGTGGTAGCGGCAGCTTCGTCCGTGAGGATGCATTACCGGAGATTATGGCTCTGCGGACACTAAATCTTCGAGAGAACGGCGAGCGGCTCAAACCGCGCTAACGAGAATCGTGATTTACGCGACGCTGACAGTTTTCGCCTCCACCGACTCCTTCTACGGTCCCTGCGCCGTTCGTTCCTCGTGTATCGCCGTCGCTGCGTTATCCGCACTGTCGCGTCGATGCACACACTGCACGAACAAAGGGGGACAAGATTCGATATAAGCGCATTCCGCTACTCCGCAATCGAGTGAGGAGACAACAGAAGTCATCGGCGTTGCGAAACTTCTCTGCTTGAGCAAGCTCGGACTCCGAAACGTGTCGCGCATTCGAGAGCGCGAGGTCCGAACGGGCGAGGTTCTCGAGAGCGAGCGCGTCGAAGATTCGAGCGTCGGGAACTCGAGACGGAGGCAAGAGGGAGAACTGACGGAGTTAAAAAGTCACGTCAACCACCCGGGAAATTGCAGGATTTGTCGGGCCGGGTCCGTGAAGACTATGGCGCTGCTTGCGAACCGAAAAAGGAGACAATTGGGAGAGATTGGAGACAATTTCCAAGTTCCGGGATGAAGCTTACCGCGCCGCGCCACCGCTGCTCGTCGCCCTTCCTCGGTCAATCCCTGAGTTACCGTCCTCGGGGAGTACGGACGATTACATGGGCCACCTTGCTTCGGCAATCAACACTTTCGCGCCTTCTTGTAGAGCGCTTCCGACGTGTGATGCATCGAAATATACATCTAAGATGAAGGCTCGATAAAAGAAGAATGTACGTGACAGATTATCCGAGTCTCCCGCCGTGAAAAGATGCTAAACAAGCAGCATTCTTCACCGGAAGAAAATGTGGTTAAAGATAAATCGATGCATTTCGTCCCTCTTTTCCCAAGGCCATTAATTTTCGAGACTAAACTGCTTTCAATATTCAACGCGGAAAATTTTATTCTAAACGAACATAATGCTTTCCTTAATCATTTCTTTTCTAAAGTTTAATAATGAAAAGTTTATAATATTCTCTCTCATTCTCTTTTCTTCCTTATATTGAATATTCTGAATAAACTTTACTTATTTAATTATTTAAAAAAAAATGTCTATACCGTTTATTAATAATAGTTATAAATTCGTAAGATAATTAATATCAGCATTATTGTTTGCGATTTTTAAACTTTATTGGCATACGGGAAGATAAATTAAAAAACTAAGGTCGTTTGTCGAGCAGTTCCAACATATGATAAACTTGCCAAAACTGTCCGAATAGCGTGACATTTACGAGAACCTATACGTCATAGCTAATAATAAATTGAAGATGTAACATCGCGGCGTGTTTACTCGGGACAACAGTTTAACGAGTTATGACTGCAGTTCGCCCCGACTAATCAACTAATCATTTTGCAAAGCGCACCCTGTCGGTTAATTAACGGACAGATAAAGGTAACCGAAGCAGGGAGAAACAAGAACCTCTCGAGAGACGTACCATTAACCCGTGTTCTAACTCGCAGGCCAACCTAAATCAGTCGATGTACATTCTCGCTGCGCTGGACCCACCTTTACATCGAGCAAGGATTGCACACCCGAGGAAAATACTATAATACCTTGTGCATTCGCTTCGCGTAATTACATCACGGCTTTCCATTGGTATAAATCCCCGCGAGCTAATTGTGAGTGTTCGCGACAGAGGGTCCGATAAAACCGAACTTTTTTTTTTCCATTCCGCCAAACGAATTGTTTACCGGACCTGTGAAACATACACCTCTTTGTATATTTTACGGAAAACCTGATAACCAGATCTTTGACGATAACCAGTGGCATACTGCAATATGACTGTCTTACGGCGTTTTTCTACGGCGAAGTCCCGCTGTAATTTAATATCCGTCATGGACGTTGCGTGAAGTCGGAAAAGGTTTTTCGTTTTAATTACGAAATAAATTGCAACACAGATTCTTTCTTATGGAAATACGCTTTTACGCTGTTTGTATATTATTCTATATTTCTGTGAACTGTAATTAATTCCAACTATGGCTTCCTACAGACATTACGTAGCAGATCACTTTTATGTACTGATTTCTCTTTTAGTAGATAGACGTATAAAATGTATTTTTATAATTCAACATATTAATATCAGAGATAACTTTTCTGCATCATGTGCCGTATTATTTATTAGTAAAGTTAATTATTATTTATATACATTGAGAAAAAAAAATTGACTTAAAAAATATTATTTCATTTAACTAAATGCGGCGGTCACGGGCTGTCAAGCAAACATTTGTTAATTCACAAAAATATCATGTTAATGATGTATCAGTTATTGATGTATGTTTAATTAAAAAACATATATAATTAAATCAAAGAAAAACGAACAAAACGCATTTATTTTAACAACTTTTTTTTCTCAGTGTACTGTACTGTATTACAGTATTAGGTACTCGGCGAAATAAAATTACAATAATAATTTATTATTAGTTAAAGTTACGGTTTATTTTTACGTTCTGTTATAAAACATCAAAACGTTCTTATCAATAAATATTTTAATCGTTAAAATAAGATATAAGTAGTGTGGATAAATGAAACAGCTTTTATATTTAATTTCGTAATATATAATACCACTTATCGTTAATCAAGAGGAGTTATATATCCATAAATAGAAACATGGAAGTATATAAGGGCTAATCCGCGTCTTATTCGGGACACTCTCTGAGGAGTGCAATAAAGCTTCGAGTAATGGCCCACTTGCGGCGAAGTTTCCGAAATAATAAGCGTTTACATATGCGAAGTCTCGCTCCCGTCGGGCCAAGCATCATCACGACTACTTAACACGGCCGGCAAACTTCGCCGGACTATCGGAGGATTAGCGCAACTGTGAACCTGAATCTCGTAATGGGCTAATATCAGTCTGTATGAGCTGCTATGCAAATGAAATATCGGTTCAGAGGCTCGGTATTCGAGCTCGAGGAAATTTCCTGCCGCGGAACCGCCGGTAATCGGGACTCGCACGGGGGCATCGGGAGCAGCAGGAAGCCGGAGAAGAGCGAGGCAGGCGGGTGGGATTAACGTTGCGGCCATCTTTGGGACCGGTCCAATGACCTGACGGTATCACCATTGGGATTAATCGTGATTGATTTAGGTAGGGCAAGTGCAATCGGAGAGCGGCAGTTCATACGGTTCATACCGCGTACCGAAGAACCCTTAGCCGCGCATGGAATATTAATTCTCTCAGGGTCGCCCGACCGCTTTCGATTTTCTGTCTCACTTTCATCTCACTGCTGTCTGTAATTTTTGATAACGAGGTGGCAATATTTTTTGAAAAGTGTAAAGTAAACCACAGTAGTCTTCGAAAGAGCATGATTGTTTTTTGTTTTGAAATTTTATTCCTTGTAAACCATGGATTTAATTATCATTTAAGGAATTTCTTAAGAAATCGATGTACGTGTGCAGAATGCATGTGGAAATCTAAATTTTAGATTTTATATTTACGGTATTTTAATAAAATTGAAATTTTTCCGAAAACAAACGAAGAAAATCAGGTTTATTACAAGCTCGTGTAGAGCCATTTGTAACATTCTTAGTATTAATTCGTGTTAATTATACACTATGTTAATTATATACTTAACGCTAATTGTGGTCCTTTTTGTTTATACTTCATATTTATTGTGAAAATGATTTTGATATTGGCAAGTGAAACTTGAAATCTATAAGCTGCATTTAATGTCAAATGCATAATGCAATGACAGTATTTCTCTCTCTCTCTCTCTCTCTCTCTCTCTCTCTCTCTATCTCTGAATACATTCCGAGCATCTCATGGGGTTTAGACGAATTGCCGCGGCGCGGAATCGTTCCGGTCATCGATCGGCAATAATTTTCTGCAGAATCGGGGCGTTAATTCGAAATCACTGTCCGCAAGACGAGGATTTCCGTGATCCGATTTGTGTTATCTCTCCTCCAAGTTTCCTCTTCGGAATTTAGCGTACCGGCCAGTCTTCGACTGTCCCTCGATTTACGGTAATTACCCGCGTTTTGGACGACGGTCATTCATTATCATCCATCAAACGTGCGTGATTCATTTGATACTAGTCAGTATGTGTTTCTGTGAATATCAGTTATGTGAATATCATCCAGTATGTGTTTATGTGATTTCGCAAATCTGGATATATCACGAGAGAATAATATTTTATGAGAAAAGAAAGTATATAAGTATCGTAAATTTGGAAAAGTACATATCGCAAAAATAAGCTTTATATAAAATAATTAATTAAACTAATTAAAATAATTAACTTTTGATAACTTACACATAATATTTGAATATCTTGAAGTAAAACGTAGATGATAAACATATATGATAAATATCTGTACAGCATGTATACTTACATTCAAAAAGAATTACAAATAGTTTTCAAGAATTTCGTCTATAATTATAACTTACGAAAAACTTACGTCTATTTGAAGTAAAGTGCAGCGATAATTTCTCGATTTTTCCTATTCGTTATATTCGTAACAAGCAAACACAAATTTTATGGTTGACCAAAATAACTTGTTATTATCTACTTAGTTAGTTCCCTTGAGCTATAACCGGATTTGGACTTCCTGCGCAAGCACGAGAACCGGCTCGCAGGCAACAGAGCCTTTCATGCGTTGCGAAACTTGCGCAAGTTGTAATTCTAAACTTTTCGCGCCACTAGAGACGGTGCAAAACGCAGCGGAAACGGATAGCTTGCTTCGTAAGTTACGTCATTTTGTTTCCACGCCACACATTCACGTATTAATAGATCAGTGCTTTTATATCAAACGAAAAATTATAATGCGACAGGCGCTAATGTCAGCGATCTATTAATACGTGAATGTGTTTTATTTTCTATATCGCAATACAGAAAAGAAAGCAATATGGCTAGAATTTCTGACATTTGTATATAGCTTAAACACATTGATGACTTTACTTTTATTATTAAATTTCATAATTTCGCTTACCTTATTTTATAATAAAGATTTTTTTTGTATATACACAATATAAACTGTAGATATAATAATATGCTATATATACAGTTCTTTTATGATAATTGCTTATTGAGAATAATATTATAAATTGTCGTGTACATAATAATGGGAGTAATCAGTTTAACTTCGTCGTTATTATTAAACCAATAAACATCATTAAGATTGATCTGTACATCATACTATGCTTAAGTTGATTCTGATAAATTAAGATATCACTATTATCGCGGATATATGCAGAATATTTTATATCTGCAACTTCAATTTTAATAACAGTTCCTTTCATCAAAATTAATTTTTTTATTAAGATTGAAGAGATAATAAATTCTATGCTATATTCGAAAACGCGCGTTGATTTATAAATCCTGGAAGAAATTGAGAATTTGAAAATGACATCTGGAATGATTGACAAATAGTTTTGTGCACAATCTCTATCAGATCAAGATTAATAAGAAATTTAATCAAATTGGTGAAATATTTATAGATGTTATCTATCCGCGGAGATATTAATTCTATAAAAACTTATTCATCGTCTGTCTATAGCTGTTTGATCGGCGACGGCGACATTTTTTTCATCTTTGTCGCGATTTAATGACTTATTAATGATCCATTTAGCCATAACCATTAAACTAATAGTTAATCATTATCTTCATCTTCATATCTTTTACTTCCTTCTTTTTATCAAGATCTGAACTTGCAAATCTTTTGATACGATTTCTTATTACTCTATTTTCTCTCGCGAGAATAAGAAATGATAAAAAGAAATTAACTTGTGTAAAATAAGTAATCTTATTGTTTTATTTGTTGTTTTACTTATTTATGTTTAAAAATTTTCTTTTCCTCTTTGATTTTGCATTTGGACGAAATAGTAGCGATTTATATTATACATTAGAAAGACACAAGTAGAAAAAGAGACGTCTAGAATACCTTTGATTTATATAGCTATTCCAACCGAAACAGACGATTTGCGCATACTGATGTTTTATTAAATACAAATTTCTAAATTATAATAGCCATTTTTGTTTCAATTTTACTTCGTGTTTCGATTACACAAATTTTTAGTTTCGTAAAATATTTATATTCAATTAAGCGAATATAATGGAATGGCTCGTCGTAAGGAAAGCGCGCACCATCTGCGCCGCCAACCATTTGCATTAACGCACGAAAGTTTGTAATTACATTCCTTTCAAATAGTCTGTGTGCAGTGAAAAAAAAATTCCTACGATTTCCATCGATTTCCATCCGTCCGATTCATTTGCTCAATTGGCGTACTCCACGTGGAAATTCAAAGCAAGATCCTCGGCGGCGAATGCGATCGACCGGCAGTACAGCCGAATCGGTTGCTATCAGGAGAAACAATTAAACTTTTGCTGCTAATTAATCGAAGTCTGGACTCGTAGCCTCACTGCAAGCGAAACTCGCGCCAAGCCGGGTAAATAACTTCGGCTCTAACGACGGGGAAAGACGCGAGGGTCGCGACTATACATCGTCACACAGTCACTTTTTGCGCGGCTGTCCTTTTTACGGGTCCCTTTACGGCTCTTTCATTTCCGTCGTCATCCAAGAGCGGAGATACTCTGTTTTTTTCTCTATGCGCAGAACTTTCTTTCTTCCTCTTATGTGAAAGAGAGAAAAGGGTTTTTGACGTTTTTGTGATCTCGGTCGATTATTCAGCACCTCCGTGAGATGCTGATGACGGTCCGACGTAACGTCGCGCTCTGCCCCGACGACGGCGAGCAATTCCACACGGAAGGCTACGAAAACTTCAGCGATTTTGAATCTCTCGGACAATTCGTATGTGTCGTTTGCCTCGATTGTGTTACTCGCGACGTGCAAGCGTGGTTTGCTCGAGTAAGTTCGAGTGCAGAAGACAGCACTATAATTTTACTTCTGCATTTACTCTTGGAACGAATCCACGAAAGATTGCGAAAGATCTATCAATGTTGGCACGCTACGTATATCTGTACATACATACACCAGACAATTTGCAGTCGCTATTTGTTTTGCTAAATTTTAAATATATTGAAGTACAAAGAAACAATACAACAAAATTATCAAATGTTTGTACGTTCTGTAAACAAAAGATATAATTATTTCTCGTGAAAGCTGCGTAATTACGTTTTTCGTAAAATGCATTAAGTGGTTAACTGCAATTCCATTAATTTCATGAAATTTCACGATCCATTATTGCACGCGTATTATATCTCCCTCCCATTGATAATTTATTGAATTCCATTCGGGGCAGTGGACGTCGATTTCAAAATTCAATGAAAGATACATATATAAACGAAAGATATGTATACGGGCTCGTTAATTAAACAACGTAATTATTTAATGTGATGTGTTGATTTCATCCGTTAAATAATTATTGTAATCACTTGTTGCAAAATATCGAAGATTACACCCCTTTGTATACGATATGTATTATTAATATGTATTTCCGATGACTTTTTGGAAGGTACACGACTATAAAGAACAGGAACATTACAGAAAAGTATTTCTTCGACGATGTGCATTTTTATCGTAATGACGACAACGAAGTGCTCGATTATTGTTTAGTCAGCTCGTGACGTCGAGTTACAATTTCGCGACATCTTTGTAGTGACAACACACGCGATTGAGATAGATAGGTAAAAATTTTTCCCTCGCACACCTCTCGCGCGAGGCGGGAGCTTTATAATGTCCGAGAAATGATTTATGATTTCCCCCGGCGTTTGTTTAGGTCTCCAATTTCTCTACCTCCGGTTGCGTTCCATTTTCCCTCGTACACGGCTTGCGCATCTTACATTTTGTCCGCGTCGCCGGCAGGATTCATCGATCTATAAATCCTTAAGTCAATGCACGGAGACATGGCGATGTCTTTCGTTTCTGAAATTTGTTAATAAAGTCTCTCTCTCTCTCTCTCTTTCGCGCGCGCGCGCGCGCGACGAGAGAAAACCAACTCCGCGCCGTCTTTTTTTTTACGGTTACATCGAAAAATTTTTCGGATATTCTTCTTCCGTTTCATAAAACCCTTCTGCTACGAAACTTTATACGACAGATATTCACGGCTTAAGTTAACCCCATTTGTTTCCGCATTCCTCCTCACTCTTTTCGCAATTTACGCAATGTCATTTATCTCGCGTTGCGCCGCGCCATTATTTCTAAGACGCTTACCGTCATATTATTTTATTTTAGTTAACGATGTGCAGAATATAAATCTTTGTAATCGCTGAAAATATCAGAGCTGACGATGAATGCTGTCAGCATTTACACTGTCACGCCATTCACGATGCAATGCATTTGTAATGCTCGATCGAGCGAGCAATCGATTCTGCGTTGAAAATACGATAAACCTGTTGTTGGTTGTTGGCATTCCATTTTGTAAAACTGTTTTCGCAGGTCGCTTGTTTAGATATAGTTGTCGTGCGCAAGCTTAATCGAGTGTTGCAACGGAAAATACGATTTTAGCGTGTAAGCAGCAGCGAAGTACGTAACATTGTGCATTTCTATCAGATACTTGTCGATACGTTAAAGTGAGAGAGAACGCTCTCCTTTATCTGTACCGTGTATTTATTTATGTGCAACACACAGTACTTGCCGCGCCACGTACCACCCATGGGCCCGATAAAACAATTTTATGAATCGGCGAGGGTTCGCGCCGCCCGGAAAGAGCATACGTCGGATAACGGAGATAAAGTATAAATTATGAAACCTATCTCTAACGACGATAAATGTTTCAACGAATGGCGTTCTTGCTTCCGATGAAAACGCGCAAAATAACGCGAAATAGCCGCAGTACCGTGCCATGTTTTAAAAACACAACATCACGTTATTTCACGACTCATTGTCGAAGATTACCCTTCTTTTATATATTTTCCTTCTTTCGTATCGTCGTATCTTTAATTTACGATGTGTTTCTGCGAGGAATGAGAGGAATTTATTTTTAATCCATTTTCAATAAATCGATATTAGAAAATGTAAAGATAAAATTTCTATACAGATACATCGCATCATCGTTCGCCTCTTCAGCCGTTCTGCCCCGCATAATATCGCCCACCAAATATCGATTAGCGCATTGTTTCAAAATATCTTGGAACTTTTTAAACAACATCGAAATTCACTTTCAGCGAATGTTTAGTGTGAAAACCGTAGCGCCTTCATCGACGTTGTCGAGGAACGGACGCACACATTCAATGAGGACAAACTTCCTGAAGTCTTTCCGAGTGTCCGCTTCCTCTATGTTATTGAGCCACTTATAAATCCACTGGGAATGTGGAGCCACTTCCCAAAGGCTCCTATTAGTTTGAGAGATTTTGCTTTTCTGCTAGAGCTTTCTGAAAGTGGATCGCGAACTTTACATAACTCTATTCTTTTCTCATTTAATAAATGTGCATTGGATCTTTCCGCAGATATCCAGATGCATTTATTCTATCGGTTTGTGATTTTAGAGATAAATTGACATAATAATTTTATGCCATAACACACAAGAGTTACATATTATTTATCATAAAACTGTTAATTAATCACTTGTATTTTCTATTCTTATACATTCATATTTAACATAATAAACTCAATTATTGCATCAAACTGAAATAAAATTATTTTCTAGACCAGTTTATGCCATACGAACGCAATAATTTGATGCATTCATTCGCTGTTTGCTCTTTTTGTTTGTCTTTTGTGACCGATGTAAATCTGCATCATATGAATCAAAATACAGCGGAAAATACGCGAACAACATGTGTTTGTTTTTCTTATCATTAATATCGCAGAATCTCATTCGGATTGCAGTATAGCTATATATTGATTAATTAGTCTTTTCTTTAAAACACGACCTTTGTCCGACAGAATGGGAAAGCGTAATGACGAGGGTGTAAATTTAATTCCCGCAGGGATGACTGATCCGCACAGTCATTTGGGTTTAGCGACCCCACGGACCGTCAATACACTGCGGACACTCATAATATACGGACATCATATACACACATTTTGTACATATAGCATATACACATCATATACATTTAAATACACGCATTTTGATAACGTAATGAACATTTAAGGAGAATTGGAAGAAAGGTACAATTTAATTTAAAAATAATAATGAGAGCAATAAAAGTAGCAAGAATAAGAGTTAGCGTTGTATTTAACAGAGTAGAACAGAATAGCGAAAACTGAAGTTTATTTTTTATTTTTCTTTTAATTAAAAAATGTATATTTAATATAACGCTAGTTTTAGCTGAATGATTTTTACTTGATGAAATTTTAATATTTCTAATAATGATTACAAGGATTTTTGAGAAAAAAGACATTCTCTCTTGATTATTGAAATACCTTACTAATTAACAGATTTCTTATATTCTTCTAAATTTGTAAAAATTGTAATTAAAAATATTTATTTTGAAATAAATTTAAGAAATTTATTTTAAATAACAATACTATATCGATATAAAATAAAACATGTTTTAATTTGTAAATTGTAAATTATCAAAATTACAAAAATATCGCATGATGATCGATGACTAATACAAAGTATCTAACTTTAATATAATGTTTTTTATTTTTCTAACAATTAGAGATTTTAAGACATACACAATGCAACATCAAAAGCAGCTTCCCGTTAAGCTACATCTGTGCAAACGCTGGAAAAAGCATTGCGAGTATAAAAAAAACAGGCAGAATAACCCAGAAAGCACTTGGTCGCGTTTGGTGGATTTATAACGGGTACAGTGTAGCAGAAAGAAGGTGGACTCCTAAATGCGTTTACGGTCTACGAATCTCGCTATCTCTGCTGACGATTACGTAGTCGGGAGTTGAGATTCTTTTATCCTTAAGCCGGCAAAGAAGAATGCACTCCTTTCGTTCCCACGAAGACTGATCGCGCGCCCGGGGATCTCGCGGCCGATCTCGGTTTTTATTAAGTACGAAACTTTTCGCGGCGTGATAAAAATGAAATAAAGAGAAATCAGATCGAGTTTTAGTGGAATAAAGGAAACTATTGTTCTCTTTTTATTGATGCAATTTTCAGCAGAATCGTTTTACGGTGAGTACGTAAAAAAATTATTGTTCGAATATAGGAGTGCATTAAAGTCGAGGAATATATGCATGTATGTATGTAGGTAAAATGGAGGGACTATATGCAGCGTCGGCTGCATAATAAGAGTGAATATTTATCGTCGCGTAACGGAAATAACGTCGTAAATGCAAACGAATTTTATCTGCAATTATAATTTCTCGAGGACAATCGAAGAGCTTTTCATCCTAGTACGATCTAGACGAGACAGATTTTTATTTTAAGAGAACAATTTATTTTTAATAAATTTATTTATTTTAGCCAGCAATATTTGCAATAATTGACTCTAAATTGATGACACTTTATGAAATATTATTTATTGAAATAACAAATTATTCTCATTATTTTGTGTATTTTTAATTATGATAAGAAAATTATTATATGATAGAATCTCTTGGAAATGAAAGTTTGAGATAATTGTTTTTGATATGATGACATCACGAAGCTTTCTATTGAGACAAAATAAAAGATGACGAAGTAGAAAAATGTGTTTGGTGTGGGTAACACGATCCTTCTTTTTTACTTTACTTCTTTTTACTTTACTGAAAGGTGTTACTGCCAACTCAGAAGGACCTTTTATTGAGTTTGAGATTACGTCAGGTTGCTTTTAGTTTACTTTTTCCTCCTCAAACACTTCATTTTCCACTAGATGGTCGATTCCAACCAAAACTGTCAAAGTGTCTACTGAAAAGCAAGATTTAATTTCATAATTTATTTTTTAACAATTAATTCCTCGCTTTGTTTGCATAAAAAATGCTTGACGTTTATTTTACAAAATGGATTCCGGATAATCTGTTTTTTTTTTAATATTTGAAAATGACATATTTTTATTATTATATTGCTGCAGAAAACAATTAACATTAATTAATTTATTATTTATTAAAAAAAGAACCTGTTGGTTTTAATTAAATTATATTTTGTATGATACAACGTAAAATGAATTTTATGGAAAACACTTGTATTATTTGTTATTTTTAAATAATATATGTGCTTTAGTTGCGTAAAGTAAAGCGTTCGAAAAGCTCTTTTGTAGGTCTCGCAACAGACTTAAGTCGAGAGTAACAGGCAACGTAACGACGTGTCACTCTGACGTCAATTTTGTATTACGTTGACAAGTCAACGATACTAACGAGAAATGAAAATATAACATGACAGCTTATCGTGCACTGTCAATATCATGCATTACGTCGGATTGGGAAGTTTGCTTGTAACAAGCACATTAGAATACCGTGGCTCTTGATGTAGAAAAATATATTGTGATTTTTATTGTAGCTACGAATGTACAGTTTAGTTATAACATTCGTAATGAATGAATTTAATTGATATGTAAGAACAAAGGAAATAAATAGTAGAAGAAATTAACTTAAAATTTTGTTTAAAAAAACTATGTAAACGAATTGCATTAGAAACATAAAATACCTATAAATTTTCTGCTCGCGCGATCTGTAAGAATTAATTTTATTGAACAATAGTTACATTATTAATTTGCATAAATAATTACATCGTCAATTTGCCTTTTTCTACATCTTAGTTACAATACGTACAAAATTTTGTGCGAAGATTTAAGCTTTTTTGCAATTAATTCAATCAATTTGTGAATTGTCATGCCGCAGGCTTAACGTGTATATTACATGGAAATGTTTTAGTAAATTGCACTTTTATAAAATTTTGGTACGATATAAAAGGCTGTAACGTACGTGGAACATTTGATTTTTATTTTTCGCACAACTGCGCGCATATATATTCATGTTACGCAATGCACGCGCTTTGAAATATTCAGTGACATGGATCGCTGTCTGCCTCACGTCTCTTCGCTAGTATTCCACGTAGAATCATTCAGTCGTTATTTGCATGTTGCGAACAATAGAGAAACATCAATCGGTAAATTCGATACAGATGCCAGTAACTCTCTAAAATGTACCATTAAAATCAATTTCAATTTCTTTAATTATTTTTGACAATCAAATATTGTCAAGAACGTGTAGTGCTTTTTAAAATTTTTTAATGAAATGCAAGTGAACATTGAATCTCTTTCATTTTCTGCTTATTGCTAATAAATTTAATGTTGAAATTTTTTTAACAATTGTGACAGACAAAAATCGTATTTTTAGTGATAAAAACCTGCGATGCAAGTCATATCAATAATCTCAACTTGCAATTTATCAAAGAATTCCTTATTCGAAGAAATAGTATTCTTTTCCAATGTTCCCAGTTTGCGTATCCGCTTTGATAATTTCCCAAACTTTGAAAATATAAAGGAAATATAGCCGTTTGTATATCGCGCGTTATTGTTATTCGCGACGACGCGATAAACCGAGCGGAATTTTTCGTGTACGCGATCCCGGCCGAAGCGATTTTCTTGTCTCCGGATGACGACGGAGGAAGTTCAAGGTTTTACGAGAGACGACGTCGCGACGCCGACGCGGCCAGGCCAGCGGCGGCGTGACGATATCAGACCAACAAGAACCGTATTACGGAAAAGGGGAACGAAAGGGGAACGAATCTGGGCGGTAGTCGAAAACGTGATGGAGAAATCGTCGGTACCCACGAGAATTCGGCTGCCAATCGAACGTGGAGGGACGCTGTGCCTCGAAGGCGATTTGTAAGAATAAAGCTTCTGATTGAATCGTTCGTACGATCGTCGCATCGTCACAACTAGGGAAAAAGGGAACATTCATGTTGCGCCGTAAGCACACAGTGACGTAAGTTAACATTTACAATCGGAAGTATACTATATAATGAATGAAATAGTGCAGATTATTCCAATTTCTGACCGAATGGGTAATTAATACAGTAGTCGTGCATAATCTTTGATTGAAAGCATAATCGAGGAGAAATAATTTGTATTATCTTCAATCTGCAATTGAAAGCGATTTTACAGATTATTGATAAAGTATTATTGTGTAATAGTACTGATAAATTTTTATTAAGCTGCCCGGATCTGTTTTCCTCATATTACGCGCGGATAATACTAAAATGCTATTTCTCTTACGTTATTTCCATACATATAAATTGTGATTGTATATAATTTAATTTAAATAATGTGTAAGAGTAAGTGAATTCAGCAAAGCACTTTTTTAATTGTTTGCGTTAACTTTTTAATTTCATATTTTTTTGTGTCGCTTTATATCTGCCGCTTTTTCTTACACAGCATAATCGCATCATGTGAGATATATTTTATAAAAATACAGAAAATTCTATTAAAAATATTTTATCAAATGCGATTTTTTTAATATTTTATTTTATCTACTAAGAGCAAATAAAGTAATTTTAATTTCTTACAAATTTAATTTTATACATGAAAAATTTCAAATTAAATTAAATGTAATTCTTTGTTATGATTAATTGTCTATTAACAAGTGTAATTATTTTCTTTTTTTCATCGATTTTGAGGAACTAAATATTTTTGAGGACTTATTTCAACAAACATAAATCATAATTTGTCACTTGCTTATGGATCGATGGGTTTTCCATTTAGCGGAACATCAGGCGTTTAATTGAACGCAGTTATTCGTTATAAATTTTGAAATATAATTTTCACGGTTTCTTGATCGGGACTGCCAATTAATAATTATGATTAATGATTATTATTGTAACTGAGTATCGACGTTTCGCGATGCTAAAATATGAGAAACGCGAAAAAACTCACCTCCAAATATTTAATGTATATTTTACGTACCAACGGATGTATACGTGTACATAAATTGGAGTTTATCCGACGTCGCGGTTCCGCCATGGCAGTGTATTGATTGCTAGGCGCACATTTTATTAAACAATCTCACTTAATATAAATATGTATGTTTATCGATCGGCGCGTTACCGCGGACAAATTTAATTCGGTTCTATCTGTACACACCTCTGCATTTGCAAGCACGGCCGATACTATCGAGTATCTTTATTAATACTGCGTATCAAAATCGAGTTTCCAATATTCCACATCCGGTTTGTAGATAACATTGTGAATAACGTTGTAACGAACATTCAAAATTTATCGATTCGATTTCTATAGCACGTACGAAATGCGTTTCCGTTCCTTTTATACCAGTATCGTTGCTATTTGTTTCACATATAAAATCGCGTTGCATTAACTTAAAACCACTGTATGTTATATGAAATTATTTATCAAAACGTAAAAACGCAAATCGTGCACTAAATTATTTTAATACACCTTCGGATATTGATGTTATTGATGTGAAATGTATATTGCAACTTGATTATCGAGTCATTTCTCGACAGTCTTGTTATTTTTATTGCACAAAAAAATTGTTGTACATTCGTTTCTTAATAATGATTAATTGATTGTCTTGAGGCTCATCAACGACTACGCGAATTCAAAGCGCGAGATAATAAATTAACGCCGAGACCTTAGTCTCACTTGAATAGCTACCAATCGGTCGTAACTAATTAATTATAGCGATGGGAATGCGAGACGCATAAATCGATTGTCGCAGTTCCGGCACTTTCATTATTGCTTCGGTCTTTTAGTTTGCATCTAAAACTACCGCTACATCAATTTCGGAAGCTTAACCGGCGACGGCGTGTGTAATTATAAAGTATCGGAGGCAACTCCGATGAGCTACCGACTCCAGAAAAAAAAACTACGGGTCGCGAAACAAATAGTGGTAGTAACAGTATTGGTCCGACGATATTAACTCATGAGAAGTCAGTCGATAGTATTTCATTAAAAGCACTTTCATATTTCTCTTGAATGATATTTGATAAAGTACATATCTCTTTTTAATAATTACAAAGAAAAAAGAATTAATAAATTTAACTTTTTTTATTAATTAAGCACTTAAAACTATTGCTACATTAATCTCGAGAGCTTAACCGATGATGACGTGTATTATAAAGTATCGGAGGTAATTCCGATGAGCTATCGACTCCAGAAAAAAAACTACGTATCGCGAAACAAATAGAAGCAAGCAGTATTGGTCTGGCGATATTAGTTCATGAGAAGTCAGTCGATTCACTAAAAGCACTATTTCACATATTTCTCATAACTGATGTTTGATAAAGTATGTATCTTTCTAATAATTAAAAAAAGTATTAATAAAGTAACTTTTTTAGATTAATTAAGCTTTTAAACATATACGTATAATACAATAATACAATACAGAACAACAAAGTACAATAATAACTAATTCACAACTTCTATATTTCTTTAAACATATTTTTAAATGTACAATACTTTTATAGTTTTGCATATGAAGGAATAATTTTTACAATATAATTATAATATTACAAGATCAGCCTTTAATCCAGTTGAGTGTTGATATATATGATTCGGCACACAGATAAATGATATCGCTCAGGTAACAAAGCTGAATCGTCTCAAGATACATAGCGCTGAGATAACGTGAATTTGCTGCGCGCCACTACTAGTTTCCCTCTGTTTAGCCGATTTTGCAGGTGCGGAAGAAAATCACCGAGAAACACGAAACGCTAACTCAGATGTGTAAGCATCTGAGAGGAAACAAGGTTAATCGCTCGAAATGTAGAAATCGTGCGCGCTTTGTCAACGAAAAAAAAGTGCTCCAGTTTTTTCGTTAAAATTGATGAGAGGCGATCGTTGAATTACAAGACAAAATATATTTTAGATTTATAAATACATTATAATATATATATATTTTTTTTCTTTTCAACTTTAATATATCTAAATGTAGATTTATCGCGAATAATAATAGAATACTTTTTATAATCTGATAACTGCTTATTGTGTTTTTATTTGCATCGCCACTAAGTATGTACAAATGTAAAAATATTTCTTATGTGGTAACTGTTATGTGAAACGCGCATTCATTTCAATATGAAAGAGTTTGGAACGAACATCGTAGATTTATTGAAGAATTCTGTAATGACAGCCGCACGACGGAAGCAAGAACATCTTCGGTGCAGCACGTTGCCGGAAATTTAAATGTGAATATCCGATAGAATGTTAGAATGGAAAGAGGGAGAGAGAGAGAGAGAGAGATCGCAAACTCAGTCACCGAGTCGAAATTAAAACGTTCCTTCGTAAACGTAAAGCGTAATTTAACTTTCTGAACGGTGGATCAAAGTGATAGTCACGCCGAGCATCTAATTATGGATTTTACGGGAGACGGAAGACAATGGGGAACAGGTGTTCACCGTGAATAATCTCGAAAGCGAATAGCTTCTTCGATTGTCTCTTATCTCTCAAGACCGGAAAAATCTACGAACAGGATAATATTCCGATAATATGGCCAATCAGCTTGAAAAAAAGTACTATGCAAGATGTAACTTAATAGCCGGTTCCGCCAGTGTCTAAAAGCTCTCAGGCTCTTAAGCTTTTATTCTCGTTCTGTAAAAGCGTACGAGAATTTTTACTAAATTGCGTAATAACTGAAGGCTAATGAATTGGACAAAAGAGTTAAATGAGAGTAAAAATTCAAATATAATATTATGTCCATTTGTTATTGTCGATTATTTATTTCAAAGTTTATTCAGAGAAAGTTATTTATAACGCAAAAATATAAACTTCTGATAATAAGACAATTATAAGTGACTCAGTTAATTTAAATATTTGTAATAAAATCAAATTAAAATTTATCGAGAAAAAATTACGGCAAGCAATTTCATATAAATATGTGTGGTTGTGTGTATATTTATTTTGTATCGAATGTACTTAATTAATATTTAAATAAAAACAAAAGCACACAAATGTATGTGACCAATGAGAATATATTTTACTCGAGTAAAATTCTTTTTAGTAACAGCCGCGGATCGTTCCACCTGTCATTCTTCATTATTTACGATTGTAAATATCCCGGAGCACATTTTACGGGATACGTCTGTTGGTTAATCAACTTGTTAAACGTAGTATAGAAATATCTGTCGCTGCACTCGGACGATCCGAACAAACAAAATACGGCGCAGGGTTCGACAGGCTGATCTCATCGCCGAAATGACTACTTCTTCCACACCCCGCCCGACAATATCAGCCTGCTAACCCTGCCCACTCTGATGAAATTTCAACCTCCAGGATGCACGTATCCTTATTCTCCCGTTGGTATTTACGTAACACAGTAGAGGCAGTAGTTGTGTGCTAATATTTCTATGCGTATGACTACCCCACGGCCGCCGGATATTGACTCTCACATAAATTCTCGTAGGAAGCAAGAAAGGAAATAGACAGTGCAATATTTTCGTACCCGCGCGCGTGGAAGCCGAGACAAACGACATCTCCGAAACCGAATATGGTGGGGCTGATATTTATAGAAGTACCGCCGAGTTTCACTGAGTTAGCGGAAAAATGAGATTGGTTCGCCGTCGTTCGTCGGCGATACTTCATCGCGATTTTTCGGCAAATTTGACGCATCCCCGTGTGCAATTCTCGATGTACCCTATTCTTCTTGGAGTGCAATTTTTGATCCTCCATCGCATTCAGATGAGTCACGGAGTCATCACTTCGGAATCATAATCCAGGTGTTCTCGTTCGTTTTATTGCAGATGTAAAATCGTTTATTCATACGCTCAATCTATCGATATTTGCATTTGTCTCTTGCGGTAGCAAAGCACTTTCAGACACAAACGATCCACTCGGAAAATGGGCGAAACTTGGTCATCTGGAGCACTTCCTCTTCGGTCGAGCACTATAGTTTGATGCATGCGACAGTCTGTTATAATTACTAGAAATTCAGGAACAATGCGGAACTGTGACTTACGCTTTACACGAGTAACCGGCCTCTTCGGTAAATTGGTTCATCAAAGTTCTATGTATGTTTGTTGTATCTTAGTTGATCATTGTCTTATGTCATAACAAATATATAATAAATCTGTAATGCTAGTGTTATATTAGACGTAATAAAAAGCAGAACGACGAAGGTACAAGACTCTAAAACAAAATGAAAATGTGAACCGTAGAAATTTTGTTAAACGATATTATATATATTTGAAACAAATAGAGTAAAATATAAAGTCCAATAATGAGCAATATTTCGTCCAATTTTAAGGAAAGAATTAATTTGACGACATACTTAAAACTAAAAATTTAATAAATGTAAGTAAGGAATAAATTTGTAGCGCGTGGCGACGTTGAGTGCAACGGTTTCGCGTCTTGCTACATGTTATAAACGCGACTTTGTTCTTCTTTGTAATGCTGAAGACACTTGGGTCAGGCACGTAGCCAGAAACTCGCAGTAAAGAAAAATGGATAGTTTTGAAAAGTAGTTGGCATTCCTGGGATATCTTTTTACGAAGCAGGTTTTTTGTCGTAATGAGTAACGTTATTTTTATTATTTATACAAGAAGACATAACAAAATTTATATTACTAAGAAAAGAAAATATTGCAAAGAGTATGATACTTTACTTTTGTAATTTATTAATTTGCAAAAATAAATCACTGCAAATGATGCAATAGTTCTTAACATTTAAAGCTCATATATGTCAGTTGATATTTTCTAAAGATTTTATAAGAAAAAAAATTCCTCTATCACGCGGAAATGTAAAATTTATTTTTATTTCATGATAATTGACTTATTTAATCAGAGAGACACAGATTCAATGATCTTTTATTCGTGTTACGCCAATGAAGATTTGTAAAATTGTAGCAAATCCGTAAGCGCGCGTTTTCGCAGGGATTTGCAAATCTGGAAGATTCCCCAAGGAGGAGGATTACGTTCGCCCGCATCTGGTTATCAAGTTAGGCCGGATTCGTAGCATTATCCCCCTTTTCTTGTCGATATTTTATCTCGCCGCCATTTTCACCATTTCTCAAGTTCTAATAGCTTTTACGGTTTGATCAAGCTCGCTGCGCGTATACAGACATGTATCAGACTCTCTCCGCACGCAAACGGACACGGATGTGTGTATATCATGCACACATCCGTGACCTACGGCATATCGTGAGTTTTTTCCACGTAAAAGTCAGTTTTATCGGATGTCGCGGGGCAGAAGTCGCGGATAAATTTTTGACGCCATATAAGATTTATGGTCTCTATCTCGGAGGTAACTCGACGAAATGGCGCAAACAGCCGTCGGAAAAGCAACAAAGAAATATTTATGCAAATCATAGTAATTTCTAATAAAATTAACTCTTTAATTTAAAATAAAAATAATCGGAGTTTATTTTATAAGAATGTTGAAAAGAATCTAATTGCAAAACTGATCGTGTCTGTAAAATATAACATCGCGAATGAAAATCACTGTTTGAACTTTAAAATTAGAAATCGTAACTTTTCAAAGCAAAAATTGTACTTTGATCGTAAGTCAAACTTTAAACGGAAAAATTTGCACTTCGTTGCGCATATTTTATCAGCACGAGTCATTTGCTCGAATATTGCCAACGGTTAGGTTATCGCGATAAGCGAAAGGAGCTTAAATCACGACAAACGTTTCGATGGCTAGCGATGAAACTCTTGGCGCCATCGTAGATTTTGGCCTAGACACTGTGACCCTTAATGCTACCAAGTAGAAGTCGAAGTATCTGCATTGGCGCAAGATACAATGTAATGCAGTACGCAATTGCAGCGTTCCGCATTAGGAGATATTTTTGAATTTCGCACAGAAATAGACGAAACAAATGCAGGTCGTTATCGGCGACAAGTCTTTCTTCCTAGAAGAAGTCGAGATATTTGACGAAAATCGTCGCAAATATTTCGCTGAAATATTTTACATGATTTACGTTTACGTAAAATACACATTTATTGTTCCAGTTTTTTATTTTGCACTTTCTTATTTCACTCTCGATTGTTGAAATAATTGCCAAAAAATGACAATGAGTTAAACACGATTTTGTGTTGCCAAAGCTTTTGTATTACATACGCAAACGTATATTTTATCATTTTTAAATTTCCTATTCTGTTTGATGTATAATATTTTAAAAATTTAGATTCTCGATAGTCATTATATAATCAATGTAATTACTTTAAATTTTAATCTTCTACTTTTATTATATGCGACAATTATATATTTATACGGTACAAAAAATTTCCCTCTTTTCATTCATGAATTTGTTAAAATGAAGTAAATTGCATTTTTTATAGTGAAATAATACATCTACGTTTAATGTATGAAAATTTTTATATTATCACAGCACTGTTTAGATAATTAAATTATTAATTTATATGGTTGATTGGCTGCGTTCAGCAGAAAAAGCGGCTTGCAACTGTTGTAAAATTCTTTAATATGATTAGTTTATACATTTTAGATCCGTGAAGAAACTAAAGGCAAGAACCAATCATGAAGAATTTCACAACAGTTGCAAAGCTGTGTTGAACGCAGCCATTGTTTGCATTACCTTTTTCGTACCCTATTATTCGAACTTCAAAATGCATACAAATTATTATATCTAATTAATGTTTTAATTAAATACGTATCTTGCGCAATTTACTTTATTCTTTACTGCATGCAACTTGTCTTTATTATAATTAACAAAGCGCTGTACCGGCTATGCAATACGTTTCGTCAAAAGCTTTTGAATCCGCCATCGGCTTTTGAATAATAATATTGCAAGTCATTCAACGAAAAAAATGTTTTTCTTGCATCATAGATTAAAAAGCTTTTAATAACATTTAGTTTTTTTATAAAATTAGACTTAGCTCTAACCAAAAGGCAATCGAGATACTTTTCGTGTAATCATAAAGAAAATATGCTATAAATTAAATATTGAATGGAGAAGATAGGAAGATTAGAGAGGAACGATCATTCAATTATACAAATTAAACACATATTTGAAAATGGTTATTAATCAAATAACATACAATAATACTCTTTATGGTCTGTACACATCGAGAGAAGAATTTATCGGAATAATTTCCAGATTTGTTCTCTGTCCAATAGCTCAAAATTTTTGCCGTTGGAAAACAAGTCAGTTTTCGTCGTATAATATTCGCTCGCGCAGTCTATATACGCAACTGTGGCTCTGGAATATCAGCCGCCGCGTGAATATCACTCGTTATAGGCGACAGCGTTGCAGCACGATGCAATCAAGCGCGTGCAGGATATATGGATCAAGGCCCGATGTGCGCCGATACTTACTAGCCAAACATTCCAATATTGCAACTCAGCGTTTTGCATCTTTGTATCGATTCTCTCACCTTTTCCGCATTTACTCACATACACGCAGCGTATGTACTTTGATGTACACATCTGTATATTATCGAGAAAAAGCGAGATACAAGTCGCTACGAGATTCGAAAAATGACGACGTTGGCAAATAACTGCGTTGCAAGAAGATACGATATTTGCATGAAAACTATCGCGTGTTTGATTATCGGGATTCTGGGTCAAAAACTGAATTATGTATCGTGTTGCTCTATCAGAATATTTAGTCATGCATGGTATTGGAAATTTTGTATCTTCTGCGACTTGTAAAATATTACTTGAGATGCGCATAATTGGTTACATTTATTTTTGAATTACAATTGGTTACATTTATTCTTGTTTTAGCATTGTGTTAAACATCTTGTAAATAAGTATTTTATATAACTTTATGGATTTTCTCTCTCTCTATCTTAATTAGCAACTTACTATTAATTTGTTTTCACACTTAGAAAATGTGTCCATTAGAATATTGTCCATTATACCCATAAGGTCCATTAATAAATCCGGATATCATTACATCTCTCTGTTTCACATTCTCTTTGAGTGCAAGAGATTTGAGCGTAATCAGCGAATGTGAATATTATTTAATAGCTGTATGTAGTACTGGTACTGATTGAAGTCCTTATTGCAACTGATTGATTTATCAGTCATCTAACTTGAATAGCAACGTTTGCATTGTGATTTTGATTTTTTAGTTATTGAATTTTTAAATAAATGACTGCTCTACAATTTTTATTGTTATGTGATAAATTACAACATTTTAAATATTTTAATATGTGTGAAAAAGATTCTATGGAAATATACATAAAACTCTGCCAATAATTTATCATATAACAGCAAAAATTCTAAAACAGTCATTTTTTAAATTCAGAAATTGAAAAGTAAATCCAAAGTCCAAATTAAAATGTCGAGTTTTTATTTTCAGACTTTAAATGGTTGTGACCGGAAAATTGTTTATTGTGTATTGTGCCCATTGTGATTTTTCATCAGTGAAAGGAACTATAACATATTGAAATTTCATCGAATTCGATTTCCATCTCCATAAGGATTTGTGTGAGGTTCTTTCACTCAAAAGCTTATACATGCAAAAAACTTTTTGTTATATTAAAAGAGCAATATTAATGGAAAATTCATGGATTTTGTGAAGAAAATAGAAAATAAAAGAAGGTGAAAGCATGAAGTATACAAAGGTAGTTCAAAAGTTTTTTAAAATTGTAAATTATTTGATATATTGAAAATCGCAACTATTTTGTTTCTTTTAATCTCTAAATTTTCCGGAGTGAAAATACTGCCACTTGGCTATTCGAGTGGCGCAGTATTTCCACTCTTTTGGAGTGAGATTTATTCCAAAAGAGTGAAAATTCACTCCAAAAAAGTGAAAATCACTTCAGAAAATTTAGAGAGTAAATTCTATAAATTTTTAATGTTTGTAATTATAAACTTTATTTTTTTCAAATTTTTGTATCTTTGGATTTTCAAATTCTTTGATCTATAAATCTCAAAATTTTTTAATTTAAAATAATCGACAAATTATAATCTCTCTTTTTAAGAAAAATTCTTAAATTGTCTGCTTTTAAAGAGAGTATCTTGTATACATCAATTTCTGTTAGTAAGTGTAATAATTCCAAAGGCTGCAAGGAGCAGTTGCATCACAAAAATTCTAAAGTAGCGTACAGTAAACGATCACAAAGTGCACCGCACTAAGAAACGGCTGATAACCGGCAAACGACCTCGGTTCTCGCTTGCTGCATTCGTTTATCGTCCTCGGCGTCATACTAGTCTTTATCGTAGCTCATCTCGCGACGATGATAAATACGTAAATAAAATGCGCATGTGACACTGAGTTTACGATGCGATGTTTTACATAAGCATCGTAGATCGTAGGCAAGCAGACATTCCGCGGGCGTCTTACGATCGTGCCTCAAATTTATATTGCAACCTGTATTACTGCTCGTTGCAAGAAATTGCAGTCACGGTCCTGAAGGAGAGCACTACACTGTGTGCGTACACACTGACGTTTCGAATGCATGTGCATGAATCGCCATCGATCTTGACATGTAGTAAGTTATCTCGTATCTCTAGTTTCGCGTTACGAGTAGAACCGCGCGAAAGTCTTATTGTTGCAAATATTTGGAGTAGACATTCGGGCCGGACGGAAAAATCGATACCCGATACCATTCCAGCTGTTGGACACAGCGGTGATATATACAAACTGAAATTTTGAAGGCAAAAGAAATTCGCGAAGAAATTTAATATAAAGTCCGAGCTCTTATCTTTGCGAGACAGTTTAAAATTTATAATGCTTCTCTCAGTTGTATTTAAAAAATGATATTTGTTTATATATTTTTTAGAGCAGAAGTTCTTAACACAAAGTTCCGTAATAGTTTTCTTCAAACCATACATTATTTTTTTATTTATTTTATGAATTTCTGGCAGATTATTTTTGGGAATTGTCTAATTATTATGCAGAATTTAATTTTATGCAATTTATATATTTTATATATTTTTGAATTTTTTTAAATTGCATGCGCGCGCGCGCGCGCGCGCACACACACACACACACACACACACACACACACACACACACACACATACAACGAGTAAAATGCATCCTTAGAAAATACAAACTTTTTGTTTTGTAGAGAAATGATGAAAAATGTGAACGAGTCAAAACTGCTAGTCTGAAAAATCTTTTAGGAAATTGGTTAGTTCACTACGTCTTCAAAGAGTTATGCGCACGATATTTCCGAACGAAATCGAAGAAATATTTGCTTTAAAATACCTAGTACAGGATCATTACTTCTCCATCATACTTGGTATGTTATGCATACATATTGCTTGTTAACGCATCAAAGCAACTGATAAATGTATAAAGTGACATAGATGCTTTAGTTATTATATACATATATTATATACATATGCAGAATATCCAAAGTGCGAAATGGAGCTGAAAAATGTGAAGTAATCTTCTGTTACTATGAAGCGTATTCGATTATCTATCGAGTTATCTCATTACCTCGATAAAATACATGTTTCCTTTGGCACTTTTCACTTTCCTTTCTATCGCTTTATTAGAGCGATCGCGTGGGTTATTTATTTTTTTCAGCGGCACTTATGTGAATTAGCTTGCTGCCACGGCACAAAGGTGATGCGTAAGTGGCAAGAGAATTAAATGCGATGAAATTATTGATAGGACGTTTTCATGTCGAGGCATAGTCGCAGCACGAACCGTTATTGTACTCCAGGGAAATTGAATGCGATGGTCGCCGAGAAAATAGGATACGGTTAGAAAACTCGTTACACGACATACAAAAAAAAACAGACCTTTCAAAATACTGCATGTAAACCATGAGTTTAGTCAGAATAAGATAGTATGAATTAGTGGAAATAAAGTTAAATCGTACAAATTTTTATTTAGCTTTTTGTTCATTATAACAAAATTATAAATAACAATTATGTTAAAAGAGGAGAAGATATTTTTTACGTAATCTGTTTATAAATGACATAATTGTCTATAAATATTTTTATCATTTTGTGAAATTTTGAAACAAAACAAAAAATCGAAATTGAAGGAAATTAGTCAAAACTTGTCGCGCATAAATAAGAATTTTATTTCATTCCGTTTCGAACTGTACGTGGCCGAGCAAAGGTTATTGCAAATTTTCAGCTCTGGAAATGCGCACGCAGCGCATTTCACAGCAAGCGGGCGATATTATAGCGCGATCTTATCGTCACTTCATAACGCGGATTAACTCGAAACGTATCTCGTCGCATAGCACGCGCGCATTAGCGCCGTAAATTACGTCTCTCGATTATTCCAGTTTACGCTTTGTATATAATGAAAAATATTTTCTGATTTACGCCCGTGACTAATTATCTTTCTTTATTCTCCTTAGTTCTTAATTGCACATTTTTTTTAGAAAGAATTTTTATCTTCTGTTAAAATTTAACAAGAGATATCGGATCGTCCAAGAGCAATTTAAATTGCATATTGAAAAGTTCACGAATTCACTTGAACAAAAAGTTCCTTGGTGTAAACGATCGTCGACAAAAAAAAAACGTACGATCACTGATGAAAACTTGGCCGATAGATAATCCCGATGATCCTTCAGATGTCCTAATTGATCTCACAGCTTTCTGGCCGATTGTTCTTCCGTTTCGTAAGTGCGAAATCGAGCGTGGCCGTTCGTGAACTGAGCCCTAGCCGGAAGCATTTACGTCCGTTGAAGTTCAGACGAGAAAATTCACCGGTTACCTCCCCATCGATCCCCGGGTTCGATTATCGGCGGGCGTTCGTCCGAGGACCGGGAATGGAGAAGTCAAGGGAAAAAGCACCGGAACGCGCAGAACGAGGGAGCGAGAATTCCGGTTCTTTATGAAAACTACTTAGCCAAACGATAGGATCTAGTAGAGTCGCTTCAAGTAATTTTCGCCAAGCTTTAATGGAAGAACTGGTGCTGGCTGCAGATAAGGATGCCTTATCGACCTGTTCGCAAAGACCTGATGACTTCATCTTCATGTTGTCGATCTTAACGTGCGTGTAGAAATTATTGTTTCAAACGGATTCTTCCGCTATACGTATTAATTCTTGCATTCAGTATTATTATTATAGCATTTATATTTATATTATTTATAATTAATATTATAATAACGCGTACGATATAATTTATTCCTTTTACAGTAAATTGAGCGGAGTAGTGCGCTTTGACGAAAAAAAATTTTATCTGTCACATCCGCTATTATCTCTTCACATTTCAATATCGACGTGACGTAAAATCTCTGAGTGAATTTCTCAGTGACGGACTTCAACTCTAATTTTAAAATTTTTAGCAATACGCAGTAATACGCATTATAAAGTATACTCGAAAGTATCTGGAAAATGCGTTAAATCAGTATTAACGTCTAACGTTTTCGTATTTGTGAGAAAGCTTAGCGAGAAACGATTTAATTATGAAATGTGCCCCGCAATCAAATATTCTTCCAATTTTACTAACTGAATCGTGGAATTGTGAAACTACTCCAGCAATGTCGTACTCGAAAATTTATCAGAATGTATGTTTGCGAGCGATGGTGAGCTGCAAGCATATTTGACTGCGAGCTTCCAAGCGCATTATGATTCTTCTCTGCACGCGCCGGCAAGTTATAAATCTTTAATGCTGTCAACGCGATGGCGATTTACTTCCGCTCTCGCTCCCTGCTAGAGGTTTCGCGAAGTTTATTAAGCTCGTTTATACTCGCATCTGCAAGCGGAAGTTTTTCCTCTCCTCGCCATGAACTTACGTCAGGCGCGCGCGCCGTTCTCAGCATAGTTTCTTTCGGATTTGAAAATTTTCGGCGTGTCGAGGGAGCAAAGATGATAATACTTTTGAAGTGTCACACGTAACACCGTCAAAATGACTGCATCGATAATTCGCGAATATACGAGCGTAACGGCGATTTATCAGCGAGACATGCGAGACGGTAGTCGCGGAACTTGCGTCAGCGCGCGGATTCATGAACTTGCTATTCGGGAAATGCATGCCTTGTATTCACACACATACACACACATTGTATAATATATACGTCTTCGGATAAGAATAGAGGAAAAAGCGGTCGTGGAATTGCAACCTCACGTTTCTACCGCGCATTATTTTGTGTAGAATTCTCATTCAAAAAAACACTTGGAATCTCAAGGCGCTTCTCGTACCGTAAATGGTTTACGTTTAGCGCGAAGATATTGTGCTCCACCATGCCGGTGCTGTGAGAGCTTGAAATTCATTCTTTAATGATGAAATTTATGAGAATTACACAATTTTCATAAATTGGACAAACACTAAAATAAGGAAGAATACTTTACCTGCAAAAGGCAGTGAGTCGTAAATGATCGGAATTGTGAATTATTTATTGTGTGTCACGAAATTTGTTGTATTCGCAAAAATAAGCACTTGTCAAAAAGTGCAAATCTTTCACAACGGCTTGAGTTAGGCTGTTGCACGGGCAAATCACATGTCGCGCTGTTACCGCAGGCTCTCGGAATACGAAAGCGGCTGGCATTTACGGTTCCATCGTTTCTACCACGGTGTTTGTCGAAGATATCTCGATCGTTATCGAGTATTCGCTCCCGTAACCTTTTCCTTTCACCGCCCTGATGTCACCGAGGATCACGTCAGTTAATCCTGCTCGCTTCGCATGCATCCCGTGCTGTTCATAAAATTGCGATCAATGAAACCTTTTGCGGAAGTGCTGCGGACGTTACGGCACGTTGCGGCCAGCGGTCATCGTATCGCGGGATATGGCGAGATCGCTGTGCATGCCTTCGTATATACCCTTATTTGCTGCATATAACGCTGGTGCCAGGATGTTCTTTTGTTCTGATCCCGGCAAAGAGCGCGTGCAGTGTAGCGATTGTGTGTAGACCGCCATCAACTGAACCGAAGATCATATACGCGCGCGAGATGCAGACGTGCACGTGATAAAATTTATGATCAGTAGAGTCTGCCATTGACGGCCGGTTCTTAGCGTGACATTAGGTGACTTGCATTTTGATCGGATATGATGCGCGAGAAGGGTATGTAATACGAGCGCCGCAGAAACTCGCGCGCGTATCCCGCAGGGATGGCTGATCCGCGCAGTCATTTGGGCTTATAGCGAATCCACGGATCCGAGCTCGATATATTGCGAGTACTCACATATATTACAAATTGTATATTTACACCCACACTTACACGGTTTACCGAGCGATAATGCAATAAATATTATAGGAGGAAAAGTGGATGGCTAGATGCAACCTAATTTAAAAGATGGATAAAAATAAAGAAAAGAAACTCACGCGTTTGAGGGATCATGTTAGTGAAAATTGAAGCTTGTGTTTTATTTATCCTTTTTATCCCTTAATTAAAAAAAAAGGAGACTTGCACGTAGCGTGTATCGATTACGCAATAATTTTCAGCAAGCTTCATTTTCGCTAGGTAATAGCCGGTCTTTCCCTTGGCTCGCGAAAATACCCGTATTCCAAACGGATTATTGATGACTTGCGGTTATTCCACAATATTGAGATAGTTATCGTTAAAATTGCATGCGCGAATACAGGCAAATTAAGTATTAAATATGATTAAAATTGCTAAAATTTCAAAAATCAGAAAGCTATTGGATAATCAATAATTTTAATGTAGTTGAAATTGTGTTTCTAATTAGACTAAATAAATATTGTACAAAAGAATATACTTGAAATATAGTTAAATAAATCTAAATAAAAGAATATATTTAATCAAGATAAATCTCAATATTTTTATATTTTTTATAAAAATTTTATAAAAATTATAAAAGATTTGCTATCAATTATATAAATTAACAATAAATTTAATGGATGTTATTAAATCTGCAAATCTCATTAAAATCGTAATAAATAATAAACGAATACAATTGTTATTAATACAGTTAATATTTAATAGTCTACATTTTTTGTTATTTTGTTATTTTTTTATTTAATTTTATTCTAAAAATTTTTAACGTATCTGATTAAATTCCATACTAAAACAATGTTATTAAACACTGTATTAATTACATTAATTTAAATGCAGCCGTACATAGATTGAATAATAATAATGCAAAAATGCGGTAAAAATCATTGCTGCTTTACTTAAGTTAAACAAACATTTTCCATCAAATGGAACTTAATTATTCATTAATTTGTACCGCAGTTATAAGAAACTTTAAATCATCTTACTTTATTTAGATATTTGTACATATTTTAAAAGTCTTTCTAATTTGGATCTGAAAGAATTCCGCGCGAAGAGAGAAAATATGAATATTTTTTTATTTCATTTCAATTATCTCATGATCTCATGCATTGATTCTATACTTTTAATTTACCGCGGAAAATACTATGTTGGGAAAATTTAATTATTTTTTCAAAACAATTTCACATATCAATTCAGCGATTTTTTCGCTTTGTGTAACGACCTGTGTATATTTTCATTATTTTAAAAACTTATTATTGGCTAATTTTTATCTCCGCGGAGATTATTATGACATGTGATTCTACATACTATTGTAATTTTAAAAAAATTCTAGTTTGCATACGTATAACAGAAGCGAATTAATTCCTTTTTGAGTCATTATTTAATTAATAATCATAGCCATTTCTATTCCCATTCCCATTGAACGCCTCGTGCGTATAAGAGATATTTCAATTACGGTTACCGAACACGAGGAAGATTATAGTTGTGGACATGAATACGCAATAACCCCTACATTTTCTTCGTGGTCTCTTGGAAAGTTATCGCGTTTCGAGATGCCAGAGGGTTCTCTCGTCCTTCGGGGACGCCTTACTTTCTTTCGGTCCCCCATTCGTCTTATATACGTGGACGCGCACGCCCCATCTTGACAAGTCCGCTCGCCTTATCGCCCTCTCTTCATTCTCGCCGACATCATAGGAAATTGCGGACAAGTTTCCCCCGAGGCGGTTGCCCCACAGAGAAATTCAACCAATTAGATCGACGGAAAACTTTCCTTACCGTCAGACTTAACTGGCGAGCAAGCGGCCTCGAGCCTTGCTCCGCTAGCTGCTCTGCTCTCGGCGTCGCGGATATGCGTGTGTATGCGTGCGTGCGTGCGCGTCTCCGAACGGGTGGTGCGATACGCACGGTCGAAGCCCGGCATCCTACGCACGGACACGTCTGCTCTACGCTCACGTAAACATCCCCGGAATACTAATGAATCCACGCCGACGAAGACGCGCGGCGCGCGCGAGCGCAGATTCGATCTCCGCGCGGCGCGCGTACTTAGAAGCGTACTCTGTAATTCGAAACCGCGCGCGCATCTATAACCTGCCGCAACGAAGCGTAATCAAGCGACGGAAAGTTCCGGGCAAGTTGCGCGGAAAAAGCTAAACACGATCTCTCTATGCGCCGAGGATCGGGTACTAACTTGGGGCTGCTGTGCCGTTCTTGGCAACTTCGTAATAAACATAACACGCGAAAGAATGCGAAAGAAATTATTATTGTTCTGCAAGCTGCCTCAAACGTGAAATAAAACTCGACAGCTATAGTTCTTCAGCAAGTATTCCGAGGGTGCGTTTAACATGTATGTAATTGGAGAATATAATATTCTCTAGATAAAAATATAATGTCTTTAAATGTTCATGTTGCTCTTTAAATATTCACATTTGCTTCTCTTTCTGTTTTTTCTTGCACAGGACGTTCGAAATTTGCTCAGGTGCTATTCGTATTTAAGTAAAATTTGAGAATTGAGGACAAAATTAATTCCGTTACCCAATTTATTACTGTGTAATTTTTTTAATACAACAAAAAATTTTACACACAGACAGTGTGTAAAATTTAAACTAACTGACAGCTTACAAGCGAACTACACATGTCACGGTATTGGTACACGAATGCTTTATAATTAACGTGCGTGGAAAGCCATAAATCGTAGAAAAATATCCGTTGAAAGGGAGCATCGCGTATTACACAACTTGGTTTGAAAAAAATATTTTCAGACTTTGAAATCTTCAGTGCAAAAATAAAAAAGAAATAGAAACAAATAGGTTCTCGATCAGTTATGAATTTTACATATAAAAACGTACAATGGATTTTCAATTACACATTTATATTTAAAAAGTTTATTACATAAAAAAATAACTTATTTTCAGTTACAATATTTCCTATCAAAATATTTGATATAAGCTGCAAAATAATATATCGTACGACAAATACAGCTTTCAGTTTGTAAGAGATAATTAATTAATTACACGATTAAGTTATATATACTATTGCGCATGAGGAGGCATATTAAATGACGGAGCCAATCGTGGTAATTGTACCTCGTGCGTAAGTAAACTGAAAGTTAACAAATTGGATCGATAATTACTCACCGATTCTAATGACCGGCGGCAGCGACATGGCAGTGGTGATCGAAATGACGATTATGACGAACAACAGTGCCATTGTGTCCAATGTGAAGATGATTCGCACTTGGACGACTATGACATCGTTCGTGCGGATTTTCCGTGAGACAAAGTGCGACGGAGGAAAGGAAAGGGAATCATAGGTTCGCGAAGTTGCTCCGGTTTCACCGACACTTTAACACCAAACTGCACATCCTCAGAAACTCGTAGCACATCGGAGGGGATTCTTAGATGGCCGTCATCTTCCGTGCGGGTTCGATCTGAAAAATAAAAAGAACGAAACTTACAATACAATATCGAAGCAGATGACATTAAGTAAAACTATGATATTGCACGATTCTAGTCTAATAAATTTAAAAAAAATTAAACTAAGACAAAAAGCGATGACTTAAAAATAAATAAAAATTAATTTGCAATGCATTTGATACATATTACTACGAATTTTTTATAAATATACGTACATAAAATAGTGAAATACTTTTTCAAATATGCACATATAGAGGAATAAAATTTTTGTAATATTTCGCTGTCATATGTATATGTGCAAATCATCGTAATATTATTCATATTTGTTCATTGATATAGCTTTTTGGTCAAATGGACATCTACGGGAGAAACAATGCAGGCGTAAAATAACTGACCTCATAAAATCAGGACCCGAGCAGACCAGCAAAATGCAATCTGCTGGAGGCCATGCTTTTTCGCTGGTAAATTAATTGCTTAAATGGGGTAGCACGGTTTTATACGGGATCGTTTGTTGAAAGTAACAACCGGTTGGTTACGATTTATGAATTTCGTCTAAAACGAAGAAGTAAGCCCGTTAGAAATACGAGATCGGTTTGAAATTTTAAGAAATTTGGATATCTATTATTTCTAATCGCACTTGTATACTTTTCTGCGTTTTAAAAGTAAAGGAAGTACATATTTTTAATGCTTAAGAAAATAGTAGAAAAGATAATTTTAGTTCTTATTTCATATTTAATTTACAATAATTTTACATACTTAAAAAATAATTTACTAATCTAATTTAAACTTTTCAAATATATATATATATATATATAATGTTTTATTCCAAGTAATGTAGTTGAATTAATGAAGAGAAAAATTATTGAAAATACACGATAATGTCACTTATGTATATTGCACGTGATATAACTCTTCGAGAAAGAGATTGCAATTTGAAGAAGATTAAGAGGCATTGCTCGGCACTTTTTAACATAGTCGCCGTGGACGCGTATCAACAATGTTGAAACGAGGGTACGGTTTAGTTTTATTTGCGACCTCGAAGACGGCGAGAAAAGGGACGACGCCATGGTCTCTGGAGTGAAATCACGTGGGCCCGCGTTTCCGCTCCCGGTGGTGCATTTTCCAGAGGGAGAGATGGAAAAAAGGGAGTTCGCGACCTCCTTGGTAGATACGACCTCCATTATGCTGGAGATACCAAGGGAAAGAGAGAGTCCCTTTATTTTCGAAGCGATTCTGGAGTTTTTTGGTACAGTCACGATAATGTCTCCACGCCCGGACTCTATCTCGACGTGCCGCATTGTGTTGCGCGACAGTCCCGTCGTCCCCTGCAACTTCGATCGCGTTAACGCGACAGATAGAGTTCGTACTTAAAACTGCGTTACGAGAAAAATGTAGTTGAATCAAGCGCTTTCCCGGCAAAGCAAACTCCCTCAATTTCAACGACATTCCATGAAGCAAACTACGAGAAATACCGCAGAATAGCGTCGAGACGCACAATAGCGTTATAATTTCCTCCGTGAAATGACTAACGGGAAGAGTTGGTGAGTTTGCGAGTTTAAAAATGTTATGTCATATTTATTATTTTTTCTCTCTCTTGATGTCAGAGCGTATTCTAGCGAGTGTTATTGGCACGACATGTACATCGGCGCAAAATCTCTGCGATTTCTTAATATCTATTAATTAAATATTTCATTAGTCTGCAGCATTGCTGATAAATGCATGTTAATGTACATCAAATTATTTATTAACTATGAGGATAATCAATTTTGCCGTGATATAATTTATTTGATTACACCGGCATAAACTATTCTGTAATCTCTTGTTTTATTAATCATAGATATGAATTCAATTACAACATTATCTACCGACGGACGATGCGCAACATGCCGTTATATGCCGTTGCTGTAACACGCAACTGTCGAACGATGCGAAATGCAAAGGCTTCGATTACACGGTTCGAATTACCCGTGTGCGCTGTGCGCAAATGAAGAAGCCAATTCACCGTATTTAATCCGCTATTAACATCAGTTCAATCATCGGCTAAAAATTCCTTTGCGTCACAACATTCATTCTGCCCGAGATTGTTCCCGTGTCGCAACAATGTACACGCTGCAACGTACGACGCGCAAAGTAAATGGAAGCGAAAAGCGCGGACCGGCAAGCACGACGGTCCCGGTATCAATATTTGACGATGAAAATGCTGGTCGGGAGAATAAAGACCTCGCGCGCGCGCCACACCCGCCCGAATCACCCTCGTGCGGACGACCGGCTCTCAACGAAAGTCCGGTGTCGATGCCGCATGCGGCTCACGCTTTCGCCATTAGAGTTAGCGTAAACGGATTTCAACTAACCCAATTTAGCCGGGGGTAACTTTGCCTCTCGCTGCATGTTTGTTTGCCGAACGGCGCGGTCCTAAGCGCGCCGCTTGATTACGTAGGTGTGTCCATTGCGTTTGAAACGGCCTTTTTTCATTCTACCGTCTTTCGCCCCATCGGCGACTACGTGCGGCGCGTACTCTCCTTTCTCTCGGTATACGGCCCTCCGTAGTGACTCGCGGCGGATTTGCCCTTTAGCGAAACCCCTGGCGTCTTGTTAAGAATTCATCAAATATGCAACGGAAATATATCACAGATATATGTACACGCAAAATTGTGCACATTCTTTTCGAACGTGAAACATGCACGTTAAAAAGGTATTCCGACGAAGTATAAAAGGCATGGGATATCTTAGGAACAATGTAATATTTTAAACTGCAGTAAATAAAACTTTAAACTATTCGTGTATGACTACAGAAATAAATGTAAATGTAATTTTTTTGTCAATGGATACTTATTTAATCAATATTATTAATTTGATGTTATAAGTTATTTATGGTGACAATTACATACATTTAAAGAATTAAATGTATGTATCGAAGAAAGAGAGAACGTACACTTTTTTGCGACAGTGAATAATACTTGCGTTATTCGCAGTGCGTTTTATCGGCGATAAAAACTACATTACATCTGCTCTTTATGGGTTTTACGATCGGGAAGGACTAACTTGACAATGTCTTCCTAGATCATAAAAGACTGCTGGTAACTACAATTCTGAACAAAAGCTATATTTTTTCTTTCTTTTTGGAGTAATTCTGAAAATTACATGTGTGTTTTATTTTAGTTTCAGTAGAGCGTTTTGAGGTATACTCGGCATCGCGACTTTATATTGCAATTCTAAGCAGATATATGAATAAAATTGTAAAATCGTAGCTTATGAAATAATATCATAACTAAAAAAAGTTAAATGAACTATTGAGTTATTAATAATATTTATTGTAATTTTAGACAATCGCTATATTTCGTTATATTAAGAATAAAGCGTTAAATACACATTATCATTTGATAGTAAATAAATCATGGAATCCAATTTATTATTAAATATCTCTATGATGTATACAAGATGCAATTTTAACGAGAGCTTAAATGAACTATCTAGTTTTATCACGAAACGCGAGCGAAGAGAAGGAATGGATGGGACGTGGCAGATTGATGCCGCACGATACCACAACCACAACCACAATCTGGAGAAGTTGCGAAGCAAGTGGTGTAGGGGAGGATAAAATCGGCGTGTATTGTCGAAGTAACGAATCACCAATCAGGATTTAACGGCTAGTCAAGACGCACGATATTTTCCGCGAAACGGACGTTAACTTCCGAACCTTCGCGCTTTATTTTCTCTCTCGCTTCGAAACGCGAACGCGGGCGCACTGTAATAAAATTCCAAAAATTATCTCTTCTATGGACCGAAGGAAGCGTGTAAGCTACAGCGCGTCAACGATACATTACGAATGAATACTCGGTAGACGGTTGCGCGATTAATTACGTGACGGTGTCAGCAAGAATTTCATAACTCCCATATTCTCGAGGAGATTCAAGAAGAAAGTTGACGCGCCGCGATTGAGCGAGATTTAACGGTTATCTAACAAAGAAACGGTTAAATTGTTAATCGATAATTTTACCGTCGTGCGAGATTCATCGACATCGATAGATCTACGAAAACGAACGAAAGAGACCAATCGTCTGATTAAAATGTATGATATGTTTTGATATTTTAGATTGTTTATGACATTTCAATCCGTAGTTGTGATCTTTTTAATTAATATACTGTTAAATCTACAGTGTCAAATCTAATCCAATTTGAGTTGCCACTGCTCTTACTTAATATATCATTATTTTTAACTTTAAAACAATAGAGTTAAACAGTTTAAAACAGTTTAAATTTATATTGGGTTAAATTTGAACTGTTTCAAACTGTTTAACTCTATTGATAGGCAACTCAAATTGGGTTAAATTGAACACTAAGTTAAATTAGACAGATTTAATAGCGTAGGCAAATGAAATTTTTCTGATAATAATTTTCTGTAATAATTTTCTGTTTTCTCCTCGAGAAATGAAGCTCTTTTGAGTAGCTTATTTGTAGATATATCAGTATGTAAATTCTCTAGTTAATTAGTAATCTCTAGTAAATTAACGGTAAATTAAAAAAGCACGAATTTGGAGATATATTTAACGTTAATAATCATAAAATCAACAGAACATTTATACTTATTTTTTAATAAAAATTTAAATTAATATCACTTTGGATTAAACGCATACATTTTACGCGTCTCTTAGATTTTTCATGAAGAAATTGCGAAATTGCAGTGAAGAGAGATGGAAAACATCGTACGAAACAGCTGTATGAAGCGCTGTTAGAAGCAAGTGCAGGAAAATTATAAATGTCTAACACGTAGCGGCGCTTTCATGAAACGTATGCTTCAGAAATACCGAGTTGCGAGGAAGGAAACATTTTGACGAGCGCATCTCTCGTTTGTCTCGATTATTTCGGGACGAGGTGTTAACCACGCGCACACATACGGGGCGCAACTCGGAGTCAAGAGGTAACGGGAAAGATGCTTAAGGGGGGAAAGAAGTCGTTACGTTATCGTATTATACAATGCAACGTGCCGTATTTCCACACGCGCGAAACCCGCTTTACTCACGTGGAAGCCCAACGATGCTCTTCGGCGAGCTTCTCTTTACGAACAGGAAGTATGCGCATGGTAGAAAAGGGAGTGCACTCAGCGTATCTATTTTTTTAAATGAAAATTGGAAGCGCGATGTCGAAAGTATACGCATAATTACGTTTGCATTCTCGTTGATGTTATTTTAATAAAGACGTAGCTCATTTTTCTTTAGTAGCCTGAGAAAAAGCGATTTGCAGTAATTGCGATGGTCTTATTAATAATGAATTATTCGCGGATGTATCAATAAAGGGCATAAATAACGAGTGGAAGATGGAATATTGATTGCTGAATAAAGTAGAAATTATTTAATAGCAGAGGGTAAAAATATAAATTAACAACTAATGATGATATAAAGTTTTTGTTATAAAAAAATTCTTATTACACACTCAAATTAATAACAATCAAATGGTTTGATATTATGTTATGAGCATAAAAAGAGAAGATAAGTTTAAGATATATTATAAATAAATCAGTCAGCGATGAAGTCTTCTATGTATCAAATATTCATGTACTAATTAGTAAGTGTTTTACGCGTTTTTTGACAATGCTATTAACGAAAGTATTTTTAGATAGTAACATTTTAAACTCATAATTAAAACAACAATTAAAAATTAAAAGTTATAAAATGAGTTATAAATGTGAATTTAATTGTGTGTGTATGTGTGTGAAATTTGATTGCTTGAATATAAATACAAGCTTTATTTTCTCAAAATTTTAGTTTGCAATACGGTTAGCATGAGTTTTAATGCCAAAAATTAAAAGTAAAATAACTAGTTAATTGTATTTACATAAACAATTTTTAAATAAATCTCAAATAAAACTGAAACCGAGAATTATGAAGCTGTACGCTCAAAATTGTATGTGGCTCGCTACATATCAAATAAAAAAAATGCTCCGAAGCTTTATTATCTAAAAACTTATCTAAAGATTCAATTAAATGATATTAAATAATATAACGTACGTATATTATTTAATAAGTTACGGAAAAGCATATTGGCAATTAAGACAAGAGGAAAAATAACGACAATCAGAATATGCTTAATGAGAATATGTCTAACGAATCAATCAAACTTTATATACTGGCAATGTCCTGCATAGAGTATGAGACGAAAGGAAAGCGAAAGTGAGAAAGAGAATAGTTATAACTGATATCCGATCATGTTCATTAATTATCGCTCGGACGGAAATGATGCGGAATTTACGGATATCATCGCGTTTCAAGTCGAATTGTATAGTAACCATGTTAATACATCTAATCGTATTACTGATGCATTATGATAATACCTGTGATTAATGATTCTGCTGATTATTCTAATCCATGCGGATTAACGACGACTTCATTATGAAGCAAACAGTTTGTAAACGTCATTAGATAATGAATTTGGATACGCTTAGTTTAAGAACTCGATATTAGAGAAATTAATTTGAAAGGGGAGGGAAAGGATATTAAAATGAAAGTTTCGTTAATAAATTGTGCAATAAATAAATGAGCTATATATATTTGATCCATAGTGATTATATGAAAGTTTTATCTACTAGTACAAGAGATTACAAATAATTACTGCAATATTGTCGCAAGATACGAACTTCCTTAACGATAATATATCATCGATTATTCAATACGCCACGCTTAACGATCGCTTGCGAAGGCAGTAATCCTCCGTGAGTTCTTCGTGCGAATCCTTCGTGCCGCGAGAATATAGTCTAAAAATTTCTATGACACTCGAAACTGTATTTATGAAAGCGGATATTACGAACCGTGTTTCTGGCGGACTATTTTGAAATACTCGGATACTCGTTAGCAAAGATATACAGACTGTCAGCAAGAGGCTTGGCCTTTTTAACGCGGTATTAACACTATTCATCGCGTTCGTCTCTTCTGTCGTATCACTATTTTTGCGTCGTGTGTATGTATAGAGTATTTCAGGAGAAAATATTTTATCGATAGATTCTAAAGCTGCTTATAAGTAGAAATGCTGTCGTTTCGTATCCGTGACACGAGCATTTTAATGGGCAATTTTGTGTCAGTAAATAATAAACAATTAATTCCACATAATTATCTCTGTCACTTATTTAATTAAATATGTTATATTAAGTACAAGCTTTAGCTGAATGTGAAAGTATAACGCCTGTTGTTTACCGATATTTGCAATTTATATAATTATTGAAAATCAAACTGGGTAATAAGAATACAATTAAAATTAACTGCTCATTTACCTCGTTATTTATTTCTTTTTGAGAATCAGATTGGACGAAACTAATTTTAACTAAATTTTTTTGTTTAGTTTTTTATTTAAAATTGTTGAATTTACCGACAAGGTATTCGTATTCTTTATCGAAATAGTATACATTTTTTTTCGAGTGTACAATTTTCTCGACAACTCGATGACTGAGTGACAATAACTGATAACTTTTACGAGACAACACTTACGTTTGTCTATGCGACGTAGGAGATATCGATACATCTCACGAGACTCGTCCCGCACAACATGATTGCCGTCAACGATTCTTTGGAAAGACAAAACTCTTCTTTCGTTCTTTCACTCGACTCGGTTAAGAACAAACCGCGACGCCTTCGACATTTCGACGTGTCTCCTTTAATCTTTGATATGCTCTACCATCCCGGCACTTTCTTCATAGAGTCATCGCGATTTTCCCTGTATTCTCACACGATCGAACTTTATTCTTTCCGATTTTAAAATCACCCATGTATTCTTTGTTATCACGTCTATAAGAATCGCATCATCTTGGTCACTTCATTGTTATTCGCGTCAGTGCTTAAAGGAGGTAGAGATTCAAGAATGTGCTTCTTCTGCGCTTCACGTTCACGATGTACATTGACTCATTGATTTTATCTGTTAAAAGATCGCTCAGTTTTCCGAGTCGCATAATCAGTGCATCTTCTTTGACGTTAAAATCCTCTCTCGCTAGAAACACTGCGTCATTCAATCGTGCGACGAACTCTCTTCAAGTTCCGCGTTCACCGATCACCGTCCAGCTCCCCAAAGAATTTCGAGATCGCGAGAGCCGACCGATCCGATCGTCGAATGATCAAAAACATCCCGCGACGTGTCGTGGTACCCTCGAGGTCTCCGCGCTCTGATCCACTCGCAGGGGAGCATCGAGCCTACTTCCGGCGCATTAGATCACGCGATTTTTTTTCGACCGGCTTGTACGAGATCCACCACGCCAGACATTCGCGCGCGACGACGATGACGACAACGAGAACCTCCCCGTTTTGCGTACGCGCGGTCCGACGATCGCGAGAGACGCGCGGGCACTGGCTGCGCGAGAACTTACCGCCACCCCCGGACGAATGCGCGGACAGGCAGTGCGGGGTAGTGGGTGGCCTTCGAGGGGTAGCTCGAAAGGGGTGCTAGTAGAGTGAAAGAGACAGAAAGGGAGGAGAGAGAAAGAGAAGGATAATAGTGGTCTGAAAGAGATAGAGATGCAGTGAGAGGAGAGAGAAAGACGTGAGACGTTGAAGAGAAAAGGATGATGCGCACGAAATACACGGAATCCTCATTCGACATCCTGCGCGAGTGCCGAAGACAATCCCACAAAGAAACGCGAGCCTACATCCGCCTATCTGGGTTAGCAGACTCACGCAACCCTGACCATTTTGTCGCGAAACGACGTGGACATAGAGAGTGTACGGAAAACCGAAAGTTCAGATAAACTGTAAATTTGAAACTCTAAATTGAGATGAATTTTGCACGTGAAGTCTCGAAAAAGACTCTGTTTGTCTACAAAGTTTAGGAAAAATTTAAGAAAAGTCTATTTTTACTCGCCAATAATTATTAATATTTCGGAACGTGGAAAAACGTCTTTCTTGTTAAAGAAACATTTTAATTAATTCTATAATCTCGTGTGTTTTACATATATATATATATATATATATATATATATATACTATCTATTTCTTGAAATAAAATCCTAAAACACGAAGTTGCGATACACGATGAGTGATATTGAATCGATGGACTAAAGAGTCTCGCCTCTCGCAATATCGTCGTCTCTTCGAAGGCGTTCAGACTGCAAGAAACAGAGTTGCATCTTATCTGGATTATCGAGTTTCCTCGGCACTGACCATACTTTGGCTCGAAGCGCAAGTTTCACTTCTTGCGGTCTCGCAGAACGATCGCAACTCCGCCAATCCAATCTTACGCTATTACGTAGGCTTCGGTGACACGGTTTAAAAATTGCTCTGCCACCAGCGTCTTGCCACGCGAAGTACCTTTGGAAAGAGGAGATGGAGGAAGGTAGGAAGAGAATAGCACGCAGGACACCCTCTTTTCGTTTTAAGTACATAAGACAGTCTGATGAAGAACCGAAATTGCTTCCCACCGTGGATTACCGTGCTCGTCTTCTCTGACCACGTTCCCAAATTAAGCTCGTATATTTGACAATGTTCGCGTCGTACGTTTTGCGGAAAGGAATTAAAGCTTCATCTCGCGGGATTTACGCGTTTCACGCGCAAGGAATCACCTTACTCTGGATGCGCAAAGATCGTTATTATCTCTCTCTCTCCCCTCTCTCTCTCTCTCTCTCTCTCTCTCTCTCTCTCTCTAAAGATAAATTCCTAATTACATCACAAGAGCGTATAAGAGCTATGGAAATCCTAAATATTTACATCCTCCGTGCTGTCGGCGGAAGATAACGCGGGTAGAAAGTGATGTTACCAAAACTACAAAACTTAGCGGAAAATAGCGAAAGGAGCGGTTTAAGGAGAAGAAATAAGTAGGATAAGCGAAGCAACGCATATCGACTACGAAAATGGCTTGAAGGGTTCTCCGTGTTGCGGTTTCAAGGAAAGAGCGGAAAGAACGCAAGGAAATGCTGGAAGAGTGAAAGAGAGAGAGAGAGAGAGAGAGGGAACGTAGGAGGAAGAAGAATGGAGTATCTAAGTTGATTCTACGCTTTCTGGAAGAGCACAGATAGAAGACTACAAAGTGAAGCGAAGTCGTCTTATCCGCGTTAGTGAACAATGACCCTTGACCACTTCCTATGCAAAGAGGATTGAGATAAAATTCGCATTCATCAGCGATTTGATACTCTCCTAAACGTCCCCTGCCGCCATCAGTTACGCGGATGTAAATAATCGTTCTTAAACCGTCACATTTTTAATACAAATATTCCAACAGTATCCATTTATTTTTCTTTTCGGGATTATACCGAATGCCACGTCTATATATGAGCAGGAGATTTGTTCGCACAAATACAATTTTATTATATTTCTCGTTAAACAACTAGAAAGGACTAGATTTATTTATTCTACAATTCTACACATTTGTTACATTTCGTTACTTTTCATTTTTATCACATTTTCATTACTTACACAAACACGGAATATAGTGTTTGTAATTTTGCACGGGAAGAAAATTGTAATCTTGTTTAACGCTCGGGCGATAATAAGCTCTGATTTTTGAAGCGCAAAGGAATTATGGTGTCAATATATCTTTAAATATATATCTTTAAGTGATTTTTTAGAATGAAATAAAAACGATAATTCTCTACAAATTTTTTTTATTTAATACATCATCTTTTATATATTATTTTTTAGTATTACTCAATTTTCTATTTACATTTTAACTTATTAACGCTTCCATTCTAGATTATCCTTTCACTACAAAAGTGGAAAAGCTAACACTTTTGAATGGCATTGAATTTTAATGTGAAAAATGTAAATTTTTAAATTTTAAGCTATGCTTGAAGTTACGGCTCTCTTGTCACGATATACATAGTGTTCTCAACTTTAGTAATAAGAATTATGAGATGTTATATTCAGGACGATGATATATTATGTCCTGAATCTTTATAATAGCAATTGGCCTTTCTCAAGATGTCACTATCACTTAACAAGACCCTTCTTTATATATATTGCAATCAATTTCTTCTTTATGTTACTAAGCCATTTTTCATTATTGCTTGCCAAGCGACTACCGTAACCTTGTTGTATAACTTAGATTACGCAGAAGGCTTCAACAGAGCTAATAGTTAACAGATTTAGGAACAATTATTGTTAAAAATATAGGCTTTGTCACGACAATTATACTGCAAAATTTTATTTTTACTTCCAACTTCTGATTTATCGAGCCGTACTTTCTCGTGGTTGAATTTCACGATTTAACTAAATTCCCTAAAGAGAAGGTGAAATGCGAGAAAAAAGGACACTGTTTTCCGCGCGAATTAAATTGAATCGAAATGTCACGGTTCGCTAAAAGCTAATGAGCAGTTTATTTTATTTGCTCCTCTATCGATCAACGCGGAAGTAAAAAAAAAAACCTTTTAATGAGTTTCTCCACCGTTGAGAATTCCTGCTGACTGTTTCTTCAGTATTTTCTCCCGTGTTATCGGAAAAGATGATTAAATTAAGATGTCTGTCACAGCGGTCGCACCGTCTAATATCTCTTTATTATTGCTCTATAACACACATTTGGCATATAATTCTTCGATTCGAAAAATCGTTCGTTCAATTATCATCAAACGTTATCGCGTCGCGACATCTCGTCGTTCCATGGTGTCTTCGACGTCTCTTTTTAGTAACGTATAGTGACACTCTGGCTGAACACCAAGAAAACTGCTGACAAAATTTTCGCGAAGACATGTAACTCAGCCCTTGTGTGATATCCTCTCTTAATGGGATAATAAACTGTTCGCGACAGCGACATATAAAAAGTCGACTTCCTACATTACTATACACGCGCGATGACCGTGGCATATAAAAAGCGGACTTCTTACCTCTTACTGATGACCGTGGCATCAATAGTACATTTATATAATGATCACGCAAACAATATTATAATAAATTTTTACTGACAATGAGATACAATGGCGCAGCTGTAAGATTATAATGCTGAAAATTTATATAACGAACAAGGAAGAGCGTCGTATTTAGCCATACGTATAAAATCTACTCGCGCGCATTTCAATAAATATTTGCGTGGACGACTTCCTCTTCAGTAAACTAATGAAATATCAACGAACATTGCATTATTTCATCTCTTCTATTTACCGTGTACGCATACATATATGTATATGCGAGAGAACGATTTCCTTTTTATTTCACATTGCAATTCTGTGCGTGATATCATATGTATAAATATAAAAAGCGTATATGATAATGGGTTGGGCAATATCAAATATATTTGTTTCTGCGGCATCGCAAATATATTCGCTTTTGCGAATTTCGTATTCGAGTATACATTTTTAATTTTTATTTGATGACAGTAATTAAACGCAAACAACACTGCAATTTCATGAGCACAAACGTTTACACAAAGATACCAATAAAAATTCTGAAATATCCAAAGTTTGGATTGATGCTCGGTATTGAATTTACATTTTGAGTTTTTATAAAAATTTGTTGTTTTTAATTGTTTGATCATTTAATTTAATAATTTAAGCGAACTCTCTAAAAGTGAATCAATGGAATTATTATTGATTTTTCATTGTAATTTTCCACTGGCATACTTAGTTCTGTGATAAACAGTGATTATTTGAATGTTATTTCAATGATAACATATGTACTGATTCAAAGAGTAAATATCACTGAACTATATATATATCACTGAAAGCCAATGAATTTCAGTTTTCAAAAACTTTTTGACAACGAAACTCACTGTCTTTCAGTGATATTCATTGTTTCAATCAGTATACCATCACTGAAACGACACTGCAATAGTCACTGTTTATCACAGTTCTAAGTATGGCACTGGAAAATTATATGTATTGAAAATCAGTGATGATTCCACAGATTCACTTTTAGAGAGAATATTTCCCTGTTGCAAAACAATCTTTATTTGTCCGAATTTTGACTTTGACACTTCTGATTAGAGCATTGAGCGATACGTACGGAATATTTTCTATACAGTTCATCATCCCTTTGCTCCAATCGCATAAAACAATTTTCAAAGTGCACCGCACATCCGCGATTTATTCGAATGTACCGCAATAGCTGCGGGTTGAATTTCAACGCAAAAGAGTTAAAGTAAGTTGCTCACTGGTGCAGCGAGTGCATCGCAGTACGGACATAGCAGCACGCAGAAATTACTTTTTTTTTTCTTTCCAGAAAAGCTCTCCGGACACGTCTGTACGCGCGTACAATAGATAAATCAAGCGCGGAGAGCGACAGCGACCCGGCAAAACGGCGCTCTTTTTTCTCCGACTGGCATTCTGTTTCGTGCTTTTTCAAGACGTTTCTTGAACTTACGTGATAGAAATCTGCCGTCGCGTACGAAAAATATCGGTCAGTAATCCCGTGCAGCATTGTGCACTCCTTTCGTCTAGATTTTTTCCTCAATCAGGCTATTCGGATTACAACGCTCGGGAGCTTTGTAACGTATTTTTGCGTCCCCCCTCCCTGCCCTCCCCCGCCACCGAACGATCGTGTTTCGCATGGAATTCGGTATTCTCGTCGACGTCAGTGCCTCGCTCGGCTGCACCTCGATTTCTTTCCACGGGCGGAATTAATTACGCGCTTTGTCTTTCTCATATCTAGCTGACGCAGTGAAACCCATTGTACGCGCGGGCGGGGGCGGGCGGCGGCGCGTGCACGCGACTACGTCCAAATGCGATTCATTTCCGTATTGTGTATAAATTACCCGAATTAACAAAACTATACTTCGTTCACACGAGATTTTTACATTAGTTTTATCAAGAGATCTTAAAACACAGGAAGGAGAGGATCGTTTGAATTAATTAAGGCATTTATTATGTTTTGTATAATCGAAAACCATGCATCAAGAATGTATCAACAGCTACAAAATTCCAATTAAAACTTATTTTGTATACTATACATTGTATTATACGTGCATTTTAATCTTGATTCTGAAATTACAGTTCTGGAATTTTCATACGCGATTTGCTTATGCAATCAGGGGCATATATATTTTTCTTCAATAAAACCATTTTACCTCAATTGACACAATTATTTTTGCAATATTTGATTATGGATGGTCGAGCGCGTTGCTATGCTAAAAATTTGGCCGACTCAGAATTAAATCATTTCTCTCGTAACGCAATGCGCAGCCGTGCTGTGCGTGCATGAATGATTAATTACTTTTTTATTAGTCTACGAGATTTGACTTGAATTAGTAAAATTTTAAAGTGAAATGGAAAATTAATAATCTAAAGAGTTAGTTGAATGTTCCTTACGCAATTTCACTTTAGTTAAATGATAATTTCAGTCGTCATACTATTTTGTTTCATTGTTATATAATATTCACTTTTCGTTATTTGAAGCATTAAAGGTACACGTATTGAACAGACGTATCTTCCTGTGAAAACTCAAAAAGCAAACAAAATATTCTTACTGTGAAAGCATCCTTTCTTACAAAATGTTTGTTCTCCAGCACTCTGGAAGCGAGTTATATATATGTTAAGCTCGCTTGAGTCGTTGAGTCGTTGAAATTGTGTGGCCCCGTTTATTTGCGGCGATATTCGAGTCCATTGTTCATAAGCTAGCGCGTATATATCGATTGCCGGTGCCTTGGATCTCCGCCAGATCGTTTGGTACCCAACGAGCCAGCCACCGACTACGACTTTCATCCTTGACTCTTCCTCCTCTCGCTTTGTCATAGTTTCGCGATCGTCTTTCGGCTATATGTGCATCATAACCATGCGGTTAAATTTATTTATTTTTAATCCACGAGATTTATTGCATAACCGTTGCTTTTCAATTATATGACAATTTTATATTTTAAATATTAAAAATATTAATTTTACAAATTTGTTGCAATTTTTGTAGAATTATTGCACACAAAGCTCTGTGTCTCTTATAAATTATAAAAAATTATAGAGAGAGAGAGAGAGAGAGAGAGAACATTTTCTTTTATAATATTAATTTTCGCGTTAAATGTAATTTTATCATGCTCTTTACTTTCTATATGCACTATAAAAGAGTGCATGTAGTACACACGCAAAAAAATGATTTAGCATTATCAGCTAAATATCAGTAGTTATAGTTCGAACTTTGCTGTCATTGCTAAAAATTATCTATTAAAGATAAAATATATTTGTTGCGAGATACAATTTTATTAGCTAAAATAAAAGCGTACTTTAACAGGAGCTAAAAAAGTGGACATACGGAAAGAATGATTTTACTGGAAAATTTAAAAGTTTTGCTGGATATTCCTCAATAGAATTAGTTAAACGTTTGATTCTAGCAAATATTTGTTGCTGTAGCGCCTAAATTTTAACAACTAATAAATTTAGTTTTGGCAATAATAATATTAGCTGTCCCTATTTTAAAGACACGCATTAGCTGCCACGGCTATATTTTAGCTGCGTTAGCCAATCCTTTCTCGGCGTGCACGAGGCAAAAGAATTTTCTTTACTAACACGTTTTAATAAATTATATGTTCCGGATAATTTATTATTCGGAAACATATATAAATTGCATGTTAATCGCCATGTAGCGTAATAATGTAATGACATCTATTTTAAAATGCCACGGCAAATTTTGTATTATGAATCTCAATAAGCGATTAAAATTTAATTTTCGTATTGCCAATAAACATTTAGCGTGGGAAAGAAAGTTTCTAGCATGCAAACTTCAATAGAAGTTGACGGCGTAGTATTAAATGCTGATATACGCGATGCAAACAATTTAATGAAAGTAGACTCCTCTTGAGTTATAAAGAAAATTTTATTGTACAGTACAATTACTCTTTGCAAAGAGTCGTTTCTGTGGTCATTTCATTTATATATCAAAGTGAAAATGTCCAAAGCACGAGTTAGCCGCGAGTGTTCGTGATACAATTGCAAGTCTGCGAGCTTTTACGAATTCGAAATGGAAAACAACCACTTCCGATCGTTGGCGACGTGACCACAACAATAGAAACGTCACAAACAAATTGCCCTTAAATCTTTAATTGAATTGGCGCATCTTTAAATAACGCCAAGAGAGCATAAATAAAAAATTCACTCTGAATTCCCGTTCTTTTTAATTATACTTTTTAATCATAATTTTTCCTTTCTTTTTTTTTTCTTCCTGTCGGCTGTCCGAATATACAATTATTTTATTTTAAATGTCAAAGATGGAAGAAAGTATTGCGAAAAAACCTATGCGTGAGATTCGCGGAACTGTAAAGTGAAAGTACAAGATGATTTATTCGTATATATTATACTTATTCGTGTACTGAGAAGAATTTAATTAAATGGAGAGCTGAAGAGAATGCATCTATATATGTATAGTCTATGCAGCGTAATGTTTTCTAGTCGAGTCTATTTGACTATCGTAGTTTTCCACATACGCGCGTGAAACAAAATTTTATGATAGAAACATTTAAAGCATATGCATCTTCTTACTCTGCCATTAGCAAAACCAATTAATTAAAGTGGCAAAAAAAAAAAACGCTCGGCAAAGCCGTGGGTGGCAAAAAAAAAATAGGCATTAGAACAAGTTGAAAAGCCAGTTCATAGCACAATGGCCATCTCTATCACGGTTATAATCCTTTCCTCGTTCCCTCTTTCTCATCTGAAGGGCCCTTTTCCCTCGTCCTCACGCCTCTGCAGCGCGTATCTCTGCTCCTCTTCATCTTCCCTCTCTGCTTCCTGACGATAGAAAGGTCCACTTATCATGCCAAAAATAAATCCAGCACGGTCGGACCGGAGATAAATTCGGGGAAACGCATTGGAGCGCGAGGTGACTAACGATGACTATCATTCACCCCGGGGTTTTCTTTTAAGGGCGGGCTAAGCGCGAGCCGGCACCTTCGAGGCAAGGCGGATCCGTCCTTAAGGCGCCGGTTCGAAATTAATTAAGCAGCGCTTATGCAGCTCCGTAGTTTATCCTTCTTCCGAAGCTTCTCAGGTCGGTGGCGTATTGGTTGACACGCCGAAATCCGCTCGAGGATACAACTCCTCCGAGTATTCCGGTAATACGAACGTTCGTAATTAAAGTTTAACACACCGGTGATTTTACTTTCGTCTGGAAATTTTCTCGCAGACGAAAACCCGGCGAGAGATGATATTATTAAACGGCAAAATCTTATATTCGCTTTGCTAAACGTAAATATGTAGTCTCTTAAATTGCCTGGCGCTACCTTAAATTTAGAAATCTATAATTTAATAACTCTATTTATAAAGTTGACGATGTACTCTAAAGTAAATGTTTAATCGGTTAACGTTATTTTCTTATTTTGTAAAATTACTATTTATCATTAGTACAATGTTTTCCGTATATAATTTGTTTAAAATTTAAATAGAACAAAAAGATAATTGCCCATACAAGCATTCGATAAAAATAAACAAAGGAGTGAGCCAAGTTAGATGTTTGTGCTAATAATATAATGTATTTGTAAAAGATAAATAAAACTGTCATAAACTGAGTCATGTAAATTACTTCAAATTAATACATTAAAATAAATTAAATATAAAAGAAAGTATGCGCTTATTTAAACTTTATGAAATTTATATATAACACTGAGGATGACCATTCAAGATTGAAACGTATGTTTAATTTATTTAATTCATCTTCAGTATTGTATAAATTGCATAAAATTTAAATAAACACAAAGTATGCGTTTATTTAAATTTTATGATAAACACTGACCGTTCTTGTAAGGTCGAAACGTATGTTTAATAAGTTTAACTTATTTTATTGAATGTTCGGAATAATTTACATGACCATTTCATTTATCTTTTTATTTATCTTTTATAAATACATTATAATATTAGTACAAATACTTAGCTTGACTTATTAGATCTCCTTTGTTTATTTTTATCGAATGTTTTTTAATAGAAAATTAATTTAATATTCAATATTATATATTTAATAGAAAATTAATGTAATCAAACAGCCGAAGTCAATTTGCAACTCTGTTTCCAAATGCGAAAAGTCTTTATGACGTCAATCCCAACTGTAAATCAATAAATTTTAGTTGATAAACAATTTTTTCTAAAAAGCATTCTGACAATACCGCAGTTGTTATTTCCCTATTTCGTTTGAAATATCGAAAAATCTTCAGAGAAAGTTCAATCAGCTTATTCGCTCTCCGTTCTTTTAATACATTTCGTCGGGAACCAGTTTAATTAAAGGCGGTACAAATTTAGAATTACCTATCTGCTTTGCGGATTTTACTAAAATGTGGATAATTACTTATTGCATTACATTTTGCACGTAACAGACACATCTAATTAATACCTTTCATTTTTCCCTTTTTTACTTCCACAACTTGTTTATTTTTTACTTTCTAATTTATCTTCAAAGAGACTAAAATATATAAAATATATTAAGAGCTGTGTTAATGAGAACTAATTTACAATATTATTTCGATGTTAATTATATTATTTATATATTTGCTATAAATTTTATTTAAAAAAATATATATATATCTTTTTATATTATATTTCTTAACAATTAATATACATATACACACATAATTCCTTTTATGATTTATATATGTATATAGTATTATTATTATTAATCTGAAAATTTAATTAATGATACGAAAAATTTGTAAGTCAACATGGATCTTGAGCAGATCAGAATTGCAAAAATACAGTTTACTGTTTAAACACCGGTAACATGTCACAGTGAGTACCATAATGGTGACCATTCGCTTCAGTTCTCCAATGCTGTGGGAATTGCTCGGGCGTGTCGGGCGACTACGCCTTCACTGCAAGGTTATATATGACCCGCAACAAGCCGGAATCGCACGATAGAAAAGCATCGTAGGTGGAAATCGATATACCGCGAACTGCAACACTCCGGTCTTGAATTTCGCGGGCGAAAGGCGAGCTGGATTTTGTCCAGTTACCAAGTCGGGCGAGACGTTTCGTTCCATTTTCGAGACACAAGGCCGAGAGACGCGATGAAAAGTACGAGCAGAGCAAGAAATAGTACATTAATTAATACGCGCGCAACTTTCTATAGAACTTGAGCCAAATTTTATGCAATTACGTATTTTTAGCATCGGGAAATTGTATCGCCTTACGAAGTATTATCCGAACACTGATTCTGAACAATATCATTTCTCTCTTAGCAAAAAAGCAATACTATTACAACATATTTTACGGTACATTGGATTCATTAAATTTCATAGTCTATTTCTTGCACTTGTAATAACATTCACTATCTGTATGCATTTTAAATGATTTCTGTTTGAGATGCATTAATCTCAGCTTATAGTTGGCAATATTCAAAGTGCAGATCGGCGATATTTTCATTACATATTTAGCGCAAAAAATTCGATATTAAATTCAATAATAGTGCTAATAAAGCGAAATATGAGAAAAGTTCTAATCTATTGCGTTAGCGTATTGTTATGCTGTATTGCGAGAGAATCGGAATGCAATTTAGGAACAATTTATTGTGTAAATCGATGCAAAATGGCTGCCCTATTTTCACTTTGATGGTCCATTGTCTTGATGAGAAAACGAATACTTTGCGGATGAATCGATTGCCCTTTCCTAGAATCAACAAGAATTCTTGCAACCACTCTTTATCGTCTTTCATTAATTTGCTAATTGATATAATTGGTCATGGCTACAGCGAAATTATTGAAAGAAACACTTTAATTGGATTCTCAATTTCCTGTAGGAAATTATCCAGTAGGAAACAACTCGAAATAAATTTCTAATATAAGTTTTCTAGTTTATATTAATAATTCTCGCAACGAAAGTTATGCAAAATTATTTTAAACTCGCTAGTTTGTTTCGAACTCGTAATTTCGAGTTTCAAATCATATAAAATTGATTCTGATAAAAACCTTTAGTAACTTTTTTGTTTTTTTCTTAATATACACCATCTATGTTAGTTTTCAAAATCTGGAAAGTCTCAATCCATCTTAATCTATAATGAAGTTGCTACTATAACTATAGATGTGTAAAATTCAGTTTTTGAGTTATTTATTATTTCTTATATATTTAGTTTTATCATATATATTTTATAAAAAATGGGTAAAAAGTTTATTTAAAATTCTAAAATCTTAATAATGTTTTACATTTTATAAGTGAAAAAACTGTATAAAAATATAACAAATAAAGTTGTATTTGAGTTTATCGATTTTCAGAAATATTGATTAAAAATAAATGTGATTAAAATTGCTACTTACTTTGTATTATCTGTCGTTTATCTATCTGTTTTATTTATCTTTATTAAGTGACACATTTCTTTTGCCTCTAATTGTTGAAATACGGATGTCATTTTAATTTGTCAAATAATAAGATTGTTTAATTAAATCGCTCATATGAAAAATAAATTCATGATTAGTTAATTAATTTGGATTCTAAGACAGTGCAACATGGCTGACATTTACTACGCACATTCATGATTACGAGATCGTTCATTAAACTCTTTGCCATGCTTCCTGTCACTATATCGTGATCTAACGTAGCTACGGGCCGGGTATATTTTGATCCAAATTACTGCCGCGTAATTTTTCTTTTCTAACTTTCATCTCTTTTTTATATTTAAATTTAAGCTAATATTTTTTCTTGCGTCTCTTTGGTAACGCTAAAATTAATTATATTTTAATTTTATAAAATACATTTTTAAAACACGACTCTTGAAAATATGTTTTAAACAACATACATAGATTATGTGGGAAACATGTACGAGAATCACAATTACAACTGAAAATTAATTTCTAAACCTCCACCACGCGAAAATTACATCTCGGTACTGTATGACGAATTTACAAATAATTATTTTTCATGAGATATTATTTCAAGATTTAAAACGTAGTTTAGAGAATGCAAAAAGATGGTATATTGATTCAACATCGTTCAGGGGTTTCCCTGCAACATATGTGAAATAGTCGATCGCGTTAGATGGACTTTAAGTTAAAAGGCAGTGAAAGTGTTCCTGTGAAGCATGACGAGAGTAATGACACTCACACTAATGCAGCTGCACCGGGATACCTCCACTAGTTCAACATATGCCGATTTGCTCGAACTATTGGCGTACGCCATTTCTCCCTACCGAATGATCACCATCTCTGTTCTTCTCATCGAAATAAGATAAAAAGGTGATGATTTATGTAACACCATGAACATACATACGTCGAGCTCTCTCGTAATATCTATAATAACATCTATAATTGTAACTCGCTTATACTATTCGTGTTATTGCAGATATTCTGAATTTATAATATCTGCAGTAATATATCTGTAATTATAACTATAATTAAATTCTATTGCGAAAAGAAATTAGAGAATTAACTGATTACGATTTATCGATGTCTTTTTTGTGCACGGAAACACAACAAACGTAAAAAGAATCACTAAAATTTTTATCCGTGTGGTTTTAATTAATTTTTTAGATTTTTTAATCAACGTGTCGTCGAGTTGCAGCCCCGAATTCCACCGCGCTGCGTAATCAAGCTTGCTCCAGGTATCTAATCAGCAACCGTTTCCGGCTTATGTTTCTAGGCCATTTAGAAATTCGATCAGTCCATCGCGGTTACCATTGGTGGAGCCGATCTAATTCGCGGCGGCACGGCAACGCTTCCTGCGAAGATCGAAACGAGAGCAGGCTGCAGAACGGGAAAAAGGCGTAGACGCGAGGTCCGGTTTTATTACGAGAACTTAGTGCAACACACGCGCGCACGCACGAGGTGGACTCGCGCACACACGCGAACGAGCGTACACATGTGCATTTACGTGCGGCGATGCACGTAACGATCGCATGCACACGCCACGTGATTACCATTCGGCACAGAAATTTACAGCACAGATCAGTCTCGCGTTTGCCGTGCCGTTTTAACGCGCAATAAACGAAAATTATCGTAATTTGACAAATTATTTTTAATCGGCTGGCAGCCGATTTCGTACAATGCCGGTTGCACCGGTTGATTGCCACAATTATCTTTAGGCATAATTTACATGGATTTCTCTTTACAATTCCCGACGTTGTGTTTTTTTTACGCCCCATAACATGTTAAAGTGTATTACTGGAAAAAGGATTCAAGTGGCCTAGTTTAGCGATATGAAAAGTGTTAAGCGGAGATAGAAGGAAGAGGAAAATACGCGAGAAAGAAAGGGAGAGGGGGGGCCTATAACGCGCGAATTATTCGGACAGAAGATACGACATGGACCAGCTGTTGCTTATTGCTGGTACTCGCACACACGGTGCCGACTCGTTACGTCGCATTTGTTGTAGAGCGAAACTTACCTTAAAGCGTGCATGAGCAATGCGAACAAGCGTGAGCTAACGAGCGATAGAATTGATTCGTAAAATGATTCAAAGAATCCTCTGACCTTTTGTCGAAACGCCCAAGAAATGTTCCGTAATTATGCGCACGGCAGAGAAATTTTCGTGCAGTTTTTAGAGGTATAACTGGATATCTGTGGAAATTCATAGAATTATGTGCTATTTGTGATAAAACACGATTTTAAATGTTATAATGTCGCATTATGCGATCATAATTTTATCCCGTTAAAATTTTTAACGGGATAAAATTATGATCGCATAATGCGACATTATAACATTTAAAATTTACATTAGGAATTTTCCTAATGTGCAGAACATGTCTCAAGTTTTCGCAAGCAACGGCAGTTTTATAAGAAAGAAGTTGTATCTCTACGACACGGTTAATCTGTAATTTCTAATTCGAGACTAGTGATTGTGTATTAAAATTCTTATTGTATTGTATATTAACGAAGAGATATACATACGGCAAATATAAAATAATAATTATCTTTAAATATCAATGTCACAATAAACGTCAATTTATCTCGGAAAGCACAACCGCATTCTTTTATTAAAATGTGCTCACTATTTATCTTCTTCGCATAATAAGACAAGCAAGGCTGTTTAAATCTTCATCTAAATAATATTAAAAATACGCAAGTTGAATAGTGGAATTATATCGGAAGAGAGAAAGAAGTTTTTAAATAATGAATTCTCATACCAATGCCGTGTAAAATATAAACTTTCTAACAAATTATTCTTACGAAAAGTGGAAGCTTGATTAATGTTTTTGTATTTCTTTTACTTGCGATAAAATCGTGACAATAGCACATTGTTACGTACATTAAAATAAGGAGTTACTAGAGAAACGATTTCACACGCTACCGCCTCATCAAACGAGTTTTAATCTTCGACTGATAAAAGAACAAAGACGACAATAATTTTAAGCTCAACGCCGTCTCCTCTCCAAAAATGTAGCCGGCTATAAAGAGACATGATAAGTAATTCTTTTTAGAGGCATTCACCTCCTCAGTATTCCAGATTACTTTCTACATTGCCCACCGGATTTTAACAATTTAGACGGGTCTTCCTTTGTGAATTTCTTGTCTCAGAAATTCGTGAATCCTTTGTATTGGCCCTTTGTACACCCTACGTTTCACTTCTTTTCTCCCTTCTTCTGTGCTCATTCTGCTTTCGGTCTTCTTCCTTATTTCCTCTTGTTCGAATCACGAAGTCATTTAAGGCAACTTCTCTTATCCTCTTACAAGTTTCCTTGCATTGTCGCCATTTGCGACTGTTCCTTTCTCATGTTCTTACATTCGTTTCGTCTTTTTTTCTTCTTTTGTATGTCAGCCTCGTCAACTTTATGTTCTATAAATCTGCACACAGACGTATTACTGCCGTTGCAATTTTGTTTAAAAAAAAATTAAAACTCTGTTTATTGATTTTACAACGTTGCATAAATAAAATTTGAATCGAATCGATGATAAAACTAGATAAATTAAAATTTTTTTATTTTACATTTATTTGATTTATTTTATTAATTTTGCAATTCCAGGTGCGCGGAATGAACAACTTCTCTTATTACTAGCGTTTTGAGATAAATATATTTCCAAATTCAGTTACAACGATAAATATTTTTTAGCCGCTTAATAATTCAATTAAAAAATTTTTATACAGCGCGTGCGCGCGCGCTTGCACACACACACACACACACACACACAAAATAATCTTTCTCGTTTTTTGTTTCGAATTATAATTTTCTGTTGCCTGCAGAATCAATCCGTATCTATGTGCAACTAAAAAAATGTACTCTAAATTAATTTACTCTAATATTACTCTAAATTTATTTGTCAAAAAGAAAGAGATAGATAAAATTATTTCGTTTATCTTAATCACATTCATTAATAAATAATTCATTCATTAATAAATAAATTAGATGCTATTTAAATATAAGGATAATTGCTATTTAAGTATAAGGATATTATCTTTATTCTCTAATCTCTCACTGGTTTCATTTTCGTGCCAAAATTACGAAGAGGATTGAAGAGGAAACGGAAAATAACGGATAGCGGAGAAAATGAAAGCGCGATAATTCGAGTCCGGACTCCTCATAACTGAAATATATTAAATATCGGACTGACACTATATTATTTCGTTGCATATTCAGGAGATGCCGTCACTCGCGCGATTTATCCTTTCTCTCTCTCTCTCTCTCTCTCTCTCTTTTATCCGAATCTCTGCACCGAATACTGAAAGCTGAGAACGGGAAAGCTTAGAAACCTTCGGTTCGCACGATAGGCTCTTCGTGATGCAGCCTAGGAGGGCAATTTCAACGCGTCAGAATTGAGTTATGCGGCTGTGTTGTGTTACCAATGCCGTTACAGCATCGCAATAACGCACAACGATATTATAATAATGCGATTATTTCATAGTTTTATTCGCGATTAGCGGTATTATATGACTAATTTACGCGTCGAAGCTAAAATGCATTTCCTGGAGATCAAATTTAGTGCAGACGAGAGACAGAATTGGAATATCGAATGTAGATATTCCGTTTTTACTGTTTCATATTTTTGCATGATAAATTAAATTCAATTAAATATAGATATATAGCGGAAAAGGCTTTGAATTTATCGTACCAATATTGTTCACAAATTTATATTTATTTAATCATTTAGTTTATATAATAGCTGATTAATAATTCAATACATATGATGGCTTTGATTTCTCATGCACATATATAATTATAGAATGCACATGTAGTAGTGAAAAATTTATTTGGTCTTAATTTTTATATATGAGTATAATATTGTTATTGAGTATACAATTTATCAATGTTTTCTTTTATGTTATTTCTAATTTTATTTATAATATATCGTTGGATATAGTTGACAAATATAGATGTGAAATTAATCGCATATTGCACTATATTGCGTTTAGATGAACTGTGTGATAGAATGCATCCCTTACACTTTACTCGATCTCAATGCACGTAGAAGAGAAATATCTCGCGAAGATTGTATGATAATATATGGCGATATAATGCTCTTGGATATTGAAATACCGTAAAACTTTATGCGTCTTCTTCGCGCATTCTCTCCGTGCCTATCGCCAAGCGAAGCTTCTTATCATAAAGATGCACATTGCAATTTCGATGAATACTGTGATACATTACCTGCGAGAAATTTTATATGAATGTTTTGTCTTCCTAAATACATATTTTTATATATCATTTAAATGAAACAGAATGTAGAATGTACAATATTTTCAGTTTCTTTTTTAAACTCTAATTTTGTCAAATTCGCAAAAGTATGCACAGTATCTCGTTTAATAATCTTTTCCTCATGATATGCAAATGATTAAATTTTTATATTTCTTTATTATTTACAGTGTTTCTTTTTTGCTACATGTTAATTTCATTTTTATCGATTTTATTTCCATAACAGAATCATTAGCTAACTTGCATTAAAAGTTTTACGGACATATAAATTCTCAGGTTGCTTTACGATGAGAAATCAACTCATCTTCATTAACTTAAAATCCTAATTATCTTTATTGAGAATGCTTAAGCTTCTGTATATTAGGTAGAAAATATTTCAACGTAGAAATTGAAAAGAAATTAAAAAGAAATATTCTCCCGAGTTATTTTAATTTCATATTAATAAGTCTCCGATAAGAATACACGTAGAGTGAAAGTACAAATAGTTTACTGTATTTACAAACTCAGTTTGTAATGTTTACTAAGTAATTTGAAATCAAAGAAGCTCTCACATGAAACATGAATGAAAGGATCATTTACTTAGTTAGGGACGTCAGTCGTCTCGTAGATCTCGTATTTTTAATTTTCACGTGAATATCTACTCTCACAATTCGATAACTAAGTAAAGCTAAGGAGGAGATCCGCCGGAACTGTCGAGTCCATGAATCAAGCATGATGGCCACAGTTTGCCGAAGGAGCGAGGACGGTTTCGCTTGACGAACGTCTTAGTGTTGTTAGTGTAAGCAAACCGACGTTGAAGCTCGCCGTTTACACTGGTGCAAGCCGTGCGCCACCGTGGATGGGCACGAAAATTTCACGGATCACCAATACGATCCATCTCGAGTACTTTGCCAACATGGTGCAAACGTCTTTAGCTCCTTCAGTTCCGTGAGAGACGCCTCGCGCGGCATTCGGAGTTCGCTTTGACGCGGTATCCGTTTCCTCTTGCGAGTTCTTTGAATATTTCACGATCTCTAACTTCGCCGCGGCTTCATTTGGCTCCAAGGACCTTGATGCTTTTTTCTCTTAAAAGTTGCCATAGAGCGTTAACGCGAGTAGAATATACATTTATTCCGTCATATATTTGCAAATATATGAAACGCAAAAAATTACTTAAATTGCTTAAAAATTCAAAAATTCAATTGCTTAAAATTGCTTAAATTATAACGTATTTCTTGTATAGATCAGGCTGACTCTATACGTATTGTATCATCACGTCGTATTTATTTCAATGTCAAGTAATATTTATTAGCGATTGTTAAAGGCGTCTACGTAAAAAAAAAGTATCTCGTCTACCTTCGCACCGAACGCGATAATCGTGTAAACTATGTCAAGTCGATCAACGATGCGTCTCTCCTTCGCAGAGATGTGGCTAAGAAATATGCAAATAACGAAGTAAATAACGAAGTTGGCAGAGACGATGGAATTGTACAAAGTAAAATTGTAATTCGAGCGAAATACTCGGATTCGTGCGTGCGTTTCTCAACGGAGCGCGCGTCCGGAATTTAGTTAAACAATACACGAAACTTCGCGAAACAGATTTCGGAATTAGAGACGTCATAAAGAGGGTACGCGCTGCTCGTGACCTTGCTTTGAAAATGAAGCATATTCTGAAAGCGGCGTAATGTATTTTCCACTTTGTCGCTGTAAAATCTCATGGATTAATATAGACACTTAAATGGTTTCATATAAAAGCATTCGGGCTCTGTGGATCTTAAGATATTAAAGAAGACAAAGAGAGTTATTAAGGGATTTCCGCAATACTAGAAAAAGAATTTGTATTGTATATTATTTTGATGACAGAGATTTATATAAAAAAACGACAAAAAGGCATGGACAAAAATAAATTTTAATTTTCATTTAAGAATTACAGATAGGAAGTTTTGTTAATCTTTATGCGCCAAAAAATAATATTGTCATTAGCGAAACAAAATCATATTTTTTATTTTAATAAAATGTTATTGATATCAAAGATAAATACGAATTTGTTCTATATAATTAAAATAATAATAATAATATTTGTTATAAAAGTTTAAATATTAAAAACATTGCTTTGTGAACTCGTTAGTAAAATAACTTCGTATTATATTTTGATGACATTATATCATATAACATTAAAAATATTGAATCAATGAATTTGGAATAAACAAATTTTTTATACATATCAGTTTTTAATTAAGAAAATGTACACGTATGTATGTGTTTTTTACGCGTGACATATTTTAAATGAGAGAATTGAATTATTTATATATTTTTATTAAAAGAGATAAAATTTTTCAATGGAACCTTAGCAGGTCAATTGCGACATTTGCTTCTCCTTCTGCAAGAGATTTACGAAAGATTCTTCGACGTCGAAGATTGAAAAACGATTGTCGAGTGGCCTTACCGTAGATTTCTTTGGAATTTGCTTGCGCCCCGCGTACATTACGCGTGAAATCACGTTGCCGCAACGTTAGCTTTTATTCCGTCGCGCGCTTATTCGAACTTACAATTATATTCCATATGTCCTTATCGGCCTTTCAAATCGGTGTTACTCGATACAGGCACAGCTAATGCACTATAATTGCAAAATGCATCGCATTCCATGGCTCCACACTTAACTGTGCGTATATTATGCGCGCACAAACACGCACACACATACGCGTACATTAGTAAGTTAAATTAATTGCAAATACGTCGCAATCGCTTCAGCTGGCCGAGTTAATATAAGGTAAATGCCACATATTAAGAAACAAAATTACGAAATGTGCGTTAGGATCGATACTCGTAAGTCTGCAGCACCGCACACTTGACGCGTAATAACTGCAATTAATTTGTTTATTCGTCCGCCTGACGATGAGAAAACGTAACGCTCGTACGAATTAATCGCTTTTCATACCGGATCCGCAATATATCATGAATTTTGCGACGATTCCTACGCGGGAACAATTCCCATCGATTGACAAGAGGGGGGGGGATTTGCGCCACCGGAAATTAATGAAGCGCGTAATTGACTGAACTTCAGGAAAGCGCGCGCGCGAGCCGGATTTTCCACTGTTAAAGTGGCTTCAGATTAATGCTGCACACGCCAAAATCCGACCGCGAAGTTTAATAATCTCGAATCTTTAGCGGAACTTTATGACACATCTTCAAACTTGAACGCAACGTATTTAAACCGCTTACCAATTTCCAGCAATTTAGAGAGATCGAGATACGATTTTAACGGGTGGAAACAGGCCGTAAATTTTCGATGAGCTGCATAATCGTTTATTTTACAACTTACTCATTAACCGAGCACTAATCTTCTAGGCGAAATATTCGCCTAGGAAAATTCATGTATTTCGACGGAACATCTCAACTACTTTCCTCCGTCGCGAATCTCGGCCATTATTCTGTTTCTTCTGCCTTTTCATAATTTGTTCTGAATTTTAATGCATTAGTAACGAGTCTCGCAAAAGCGCTGTCGGTCCCAAAATTTATACTCAGCTATAATAGGTACTTATCTGTTTAATCGTCCTTATCCAAGAGAAAAAATATTTAGTAAAATACACAAGAACAAATAGAAATATCGAACTGTGAGAAGTTGGTTCCCCCCTTCTCCTACTACTGAAAATTAAAAAATGATTATTACTCGATTGATGGTCGTTTGATAGTATTTAATCCATTCTCGATGATTGGTAGTCAAAGTTGTAAATAATAATATGAAAAAAAAGATATAAGCGCGTGAAGTTAGTCCCTCCTTTCGCAAAATATGGCTTTCCAGCGTAAGTAATCATAACTGTAAGCATGCGTTTGGTGGTTGTCTACTAACGTTTGGTAGTCCATTCCCGATGAATGATAGTCAAAATTATAAATAATAATATGAAAAAAAATATATCTTTTTTACGTATTGTTACCTACAACTTTAACTACCATTCATTGGGAATGATTACTTACGCAGTCTGGAAAGTCATCACGCGCGTATGTCTTTTTTTCATATTCTTATTTACAATTTTGACTACCAATCATCGAGAATGGACTTTTAAATACTACCAAATGACCACCAATCGAGTGGTAATTACCGTTTTTGAATTTTCAGTAGTGAGGGAGGGGGAGAGGCTAACTTCACATAACTAAAATATCAAATTAAAAACGAAATATCTGAATTAACTGAATATCATTTAACAATACTGGCATATTTGAAATCCAATATTGGTATTAAAAACGAACGATATGAACGTATCAAATTTTATACTAAAAATATACCAGACTATTTCAAGTCTTGAAATATCTAAAGCGAGATACACAAAAATGATAAAATACACGTAATACGTTTTTTTTAGGAGTTCGTTAATAATCATTTGGACACGTTTGCAGAAATAGAGAATATAATAGGGTCGCATAAACAACAATTGATATAATAAGAAATTGTGCTCGCGTGCAACATCCAAATTTCATTTTGCCGTCACGAAAGTTGTATAAGCGCCGAAACAAGTTGCGCGCACAATTCCGCTGAATATTACCTTTCACTCGCCGGTAAGAAAAGCGCGATGCACGGCACCTTTGTTTTTCTTGCCGGTGTCGTCGGGCCGCGCGATTCGACAAAAAGAACTCGGCGCGGCTGTGCTTGGACATTTTTACATCAATGGAACAAGCGTGTCGGCCGTCGGTCGACGAGCCAACGTTCAGTCAGGTTCGATGATCTCACAACAGAGACGCGGAAATGAAGCGGCGCCAACGTGGCGCAAAGTCACGAACTATGAAAATTCTCCGAGTATTCGCGGAGTGTTCCTCGAATATTCGAATACTCTGAATGTTCGCGCGGGTCAAAGAATGTCGCTGACTGAAAATACAGTTGATTCGGGTTACATGTAGAAGGCAATACATACGACTGTGACACGCGTTTATTGCGCATTGAGATCGGCCTACGATTAACATTGAACATGTAATAAATGGTGAATGCAAAATGAGGAGATAGTACAAGCCTGTTTGAATAAATGAACCAATAAAATAATGGTTTAATTCGTGACTTCTATTAGAAATAATTAAATAGATTAAAATCGCCGCTTGCGTTTAAACACTTGAAAAAAGATAGGTCTGCTATCAATATTTATAACATAAAAAGAATACGTTGGAATTTTCTAGCGACATGTTTACTGAGCAATTCGCATTTGGAAAAATCTGCAACAACAAAATGACAATCGTTGATAATAATAAGCCTCGTGAAGCATTCAAAAATTCTTTCGGAAATGTTCTCATTCTTCAGTTTTTGTGGCAGTAAACACGTCTTACTGTGCTGACAGCATAGTATAATTCGAGCTGTAAAAAAGACATTTCGAAGCGAACCGAATGCGCGCTCGCTCATTCTTTGCTTTTCTTCCTCCAACAAATATTTGAAGTTTTACATTCTTTTTAAGATAACACATTTTTCAAAGAAAGCTTACTAATCAAAAGCGATAGATAAAATATAATATTATAATATAAAAAATACACATAAAATTAAATAATTTTTTATTATTAAAATAAAATGTAAAATTCGATTATGAAGTCGAATACACATAAAATTAAATAATTTTTTATTATTAAAATAAAATGTAAAATTCGATTATGAAGTCGAATACTGATAGCGTAAAAGAAATAATAAATTAAATTTGACTGACAATTATGATAAAATAACTGAAAAATATTTTATTACGATTTTTGTTTAATAATTCAGATAAAGTGAATCATGATGCAGAAATTGAGAAATTTAAAATGTTTCCGCAGAATGCCAATTCGCGAAACCTTTACCTTTACCTTTACCTTTATGAAAGAATATTGCTGATGGTACGTGTTACCAATCGATACAGCCGCGAGCGATAGGGATCGTCGAGAAAACGCGGTTCGTTTATTTCGCACTTTTCCACCGGCGAGATCCCGATACATCTCGTTAAGGCGCATAATTAAATTTACTCCATTGGCACTTTCCCTGCACAGCTCCGTGAAAAATGATAACATAATAACACGCCAGGCTGATAACGTAATGCACTGAGGCGCTTACGCAACGAATTCCCACTTGCGTGGTGCGCCAATCGCGTTTCTCCGCGTGTTTCGCCATCGCGCTCGCGTAGCATATAAAAGTCAATGAAACTTGCTATCCGCACCCTCTCTCGCTCGTCTTTTTATTATCTTCTCTCCCCGTGCGTCCGTCCGACGGTCGGCTAATTGAAATCGTGCGTATCGAAATGCCGGAAATAGCGGCGAGGTGTACGCGCGCAAGACAGAGTGAAATTCATACGACGTCACATCTGACTTCCTTTCAATCAGTATCCACGCCGTTACGCCTAATGTGTGGAGTAAACGCTTTCACTGTTACTGAGAAATACCTTGGGGAATACGAGCGAAAGGATGATAACGAATGCAGCCGATTTGTGAAATTAAAAAGGGTGTCGCGGCATCTAATGACTCTTTTAATGGTCGCGAAACGCGTAGATGCGCGAGTCGAAAAAAAAGTTTCCTGCTTTTCTCACATGTGTGTGAGAATTGTAAATGTCTCAATTGTAAATGTTTACTAAATAATATACGGAGCGTGGATTTAAACACGCGGATACGTGTTTATTCATACTTGCGTTTATCTTTTTGCGAATTCTGCTAAAATTTCAACGCATGTTTCCCACCGGCGTTTACCTCGGACATTCGTACAATATGTGAAAAAAAATTTACGTTATTGAATTTAACCGTCTCTCTCTCCACTGGATCCAGATTAAATACTGCGTAACCAAAAATGCTCGCTAGCGGCGTAGGTACGGTATATGCTTCCTGCGACCTTGTTGTTTCATTTAGTGCCTCAAACTGCTTGATTTAATCCTTTTGATTACTTTATTTAATTACTTCGTCAAATTGACGTTCTCCCGCTCGTCTGTGGGCGCGCTCTGCAATTTTAGCCTCTTAGCCTCGGCTAGTCACATCACCTTTGGCATCACAAGGGAGGCAATTATCGCGCCCTTTTTCAAGACCGACCTACGTGCCAATTAAATTATACTCTGTCCCGAAAGGTATCAAAATTTTAAATGTAGGGGAGACCGGGGACAAAAGTAACAGGGTACAGTTATAACATCGTGAATATTTTTGAAACTATAATAGGTATATGTATGTGGCGGTGAGGAAAAAATCATTAGACAGACCGACATTGGTTTCTTAGTTCTTCGTCAGTCCACACGAAACGTGCACGTGTGCAGGAGCAAAAAATACTTTCTTTATTCGTCAAGTAAGTTTTAGTATGTGCACAAAATCTAAAATATTTTTGTTTTTTAATGGTAAAGTTATAACGTATTATCTAAAAAGATTTTAGTGATCATTTATGTGATAATTTGCATATTTTAATTGATTTTCACCTATATATTTATTTTGAATCTTTACTTCGAATTATAAAATATCAGTAGGGGACAATTGTAACATCGATGCCTGGAGACGGTTGTAGCGTTTGTTTTTGGATTTGCTTGATGTTATTTAAACATTTTTTTCACAATGTTATTTGAACTTATTAGAAAGAAAGAGAGCTTTTTTCTGGTTTTATATAGATTTTTTATTTTATTATAGTTAATTTTATTGAATATGTATTTTATATATCCATATAACATTAACATATATGATTATAAATAATTGTATTGCATAAAACTTAAAAAAAACCCCGTGTTTACCTATAAATAATATAATACAATCGTCTCCCTCTACTGTTACAACCGTACCTAGGGCTGAGGACAGTTGTAACAGTATTCCTTATATATAGTGTTTAAACAGTAATAACTTTTTTCCTAGTTACATTACAAGATTGAACACAAGAAAATTTTGTACTAAATACATTCTACATTTAAAAATGTTTTTTTTAATGTAAATATTATAATTTAACTGTTATAAGACTTGGAATGTTACTTTTGTCCCTGGTCTTTTCTACAACGGTCTACGCATTTTATTTTTATATATTGCCGTTACGTCCAATTCGAAATATAAATGTAAATAGACGTGGAAGACTTAAATGTTTCAATCATATACGATGATAGGTCCTGAGATACATTATTAACAATTTATTTGATCGTTTTATTGCATGAATTAAGAATGTGATAGACCTATTTTATATTCTATCTTTTACTCTAATGTAATGACATTAATTTTTTTATAACTCTTGACTATTTGGATCATTGTTGCATCGTTTTTGTAATCGCAATATTACACCATCGCGCAATAAGGTTAGAAACCCGCAATACGCGCGTTGTTCTTCTCTTTTATATATTATGCGATTTTGCGATAGGCGTAGGCGATGGTTTGCGTTACGCAATCGATTTCTCAGCATATTATGCTATAATATGCCGAAGTTCAATGAGAGGAGATTGCTCAGGCTCTTCTTTTCTCACCGGGAAATAACCATAGCATTATGTAAGCCATTGTCGATCAACATCGGTATCTCCGTAATCCAGAAGCATCCCGAACGGACGGCCGCAGGCATTCGGGCGTGAAGCGCGCACGGCATTATTTTTATTAATCAAGTTATCCGTCATAAATGACGGTAAATCGGCACGCTGGAGCGACAAAAAATTAATCGTCATTTCTCGCGAAACAGCGCGCGCGCACGCGGTATATTACGGATTACATCTCTCTTTAATCCTACTACTATCAAGTTTCGCACGTTTTATTATTTATCATTCGTTGATCGGACATTCCCGGTGATATAAGAAAGAATTATGTAGGGATGCGTACGTAACTTGCAATTATTATATATTTTCTCGATAAGATGTAAAAAATATTTAATTAACTACGTCAACTCAAAATTGTAAGTCTCAAATTTCTCTTCTATTTCATATTATAATCATCTTCATTGTACTTCATATAGAATGCCATTTCAGCATGACGGTTGAGGACCAATGCAAGCGACTGATGCGATATAACCATTAATCAGACAGATAGGAAGTACAAGGCTTTAGGAAGGAAAAGTCTGACAGCGCATTAAAATCGCAGTCCCAGCAGTTGCTGCTGTTGCACGCGTCTGGAACTATCGCATTATGCAACCGCGGGTCGCATGCACCGTTGACTGCGCAAGGTCCCGCGACCGGACTCTCTCGAAGAGGAGTTAATCGAGCGTGGATAAAGTAGCCCGGAGAAGAAATTATCCCGGCGTCGCCGCAGAAAGCGATAGACGAAAAAAAAAGAGGAAATCCCGGCTCTCCGTTTCCTTTCGGAACTTGTGCCCCCCCCCCCCGTTCTGAAAATCCATCCGCGGCGTCCCGCCACGCCACCCTCTTTCGTCCGTTTGCTACTTGATGCCCGCGCGTCCTGTCCCTTTATTCATTCCCGTTTATTCTTTCTTCCTTTGGAGAATCTCTTTCGTATTCTTCCTTCTTTTCCTCTCTACGGAGCCGGCGGAAATTAACGACTCGGAAATTCTAATTCAATGGCAAGGCTGCCGGCGCGACCCTAGCTCGCGCCTTTCTTTCACGTCTTGCGGTTCTCTCTTTCTCTCTCTCTCTCTCCCTCTCTCTCTCCCCCATGAGACTCATCCGGTGTTTTTGTTACACGTTTCTTCCGCCGACCCGCAACGCCGAAAGGGTCTTTCTTCTCCATGGCCAGCCGGGATACAAGAGGTGGAAGAAAAAGGTGCGGACCCTTCGCGATTAAAGTGGTAACGACTGCCTGGTCGCGATAATGATGATGCAAACGAGCAGGAAAGATGCGGATGCAGCCTTTTCCAGCTCAAAGTGCCAATTTAGTTATAAATATTAATCTAAATGAATACAATTCTTAACAATTACTATTATTGTTATTCCCTGTATCTGCAGCATAAAAGAATAAATTCGTAGACGCATTATTCGTGAAAAAATATCTTAACAGTTCTAATGACTGTAAAACATGCGAAATAAATTTTTTTTAATTAAACAGTAAGATTATACACGGAGAGAATTTTTTTTTAAATTTACCCTGCAAATCATGTTAATTATGGGACAATATAGTATTTAGGTAAGTTTTACTGTGCACTACAATAAGATTTCGCAGTAAAATTTATTGTAGTGCACAATAAAATTTACCTAAATACTATATTGTCTCACAATTAACATGATTTTCAGAGTAAATTTTAAAAGAAAATTCTCTCCGTGTATATACAGTTACACAGTTACAAAGCTACCAACGGGATATGTCAGAATACTGATACGTTATAAATATAAATAACGGAAATATCTTTGATGCCGCGTTTTTTACATAAAAAACAAATTTGTCAAAAGTCGATTGAAAAGTCAATATTGTGCCAACAAAAGGCTTAATATTTCCTACAGTACTCGCGTGCCTACAATAAATAAGTGATATGAAATTGCAATATTGGAGTTGAATACGATTTCTCGAATTCAGAGAATGCTGCATCTGGGTCGTGGATTTTAGAGTTGAATTTTCAGCGTATATTGCTGCAATGCATTTTTGAGAACTTTAGTCTCGGATACCAAGCCACGTTTTTCAATTGTTCAAAACGCAACGTTTTTGCAATAGCAGTGAGAGTTGTAAGGTTATCAACGATAGTTATCGTTTTATTATTTAGATACCGTAAAAATTTAGTCGCTTGCAAGTAAAAATGCTTTGTAAAAATGCTTTGTAAAAATGCTTTGTAAAAATGCTTTGATATTAACTTATATAGAAATACTTTGATGAAATTTAATTGGCAGTTATATTTATATTTATAAATTAATTTGGTGCAATCGACATATATTTATAAACTAATTTTTGTACGTTTAATATACAATTTGGTCTATAAATTATATGTATCATTTGGTAAAGAAACATTAGTCAGACTAGTCATTAATGTGATATTTTATTAAATTTGTCTTCATTGCTTTCTTGTTATTGTACACGGAAAAAACAATTTTGCTGAATCTAGATCTGAAAATAATTTTTGTTCAATAATCAAAATAATTTTGTGCGAAAGTCAAAGTAATTGCTAAAATATCAAAATGTTTTATAGCGTTTATAGTCTTATCAGCTTTAACATTCCAACAAATTATTTTGATGATTCAACAAAAAATTATTTTTAGATCTGTTTTTAGCAAAATTTTTAGACCTTTCAATAAAATCGTTCTTTCCGTGTACTTAGTTTTTCCATTTTGTAAAAGCTTATACATAAATCCTTCTTTTCATGAATGAAGAGCACATTTTTCGCTATTTCTTCACACTTTGCAGTTAAATACATAATATTGGCGATATGCATAAAATTATTTAAAAACTAATAGTTTTTCATTTATACTGACTTAATTAATTTCTCTCTCTTTCTCTCTTTCTCTCCCTCTGTATATACCGATATGAACGCACGATGAATTAATACATCATAATAAGTCGATAAATGCACAAAATTTCGATGAAAAACGGTTAACAGCACACGCGGAGGCCCCTTGTTGATAGCAGTCGCTCCACCTGTGCGTAATTAAATGCCTGGTGTTTACAACATACCCCGATTGAACTAATAATGCGACAACCGGACTGTGAAAATCATTCCGCATGTTGTAATTGGGTTAACTTTCTCGCGAATATGAAAATTCACAAAAAATACGTGCAAGTGGTTCGCGATCGAGCTGTCTGCATTTGACGTGTGACGGAGTTGGCGTAATCACAGTATCACAGTAACACCCCCGTGCGCGACGAGAAAAGTCTATTGTTGGATCTATGAAAGGGATCTCACGTTCTCGCGAATCGATGGAGTCGGGCGGAAAGGCTCGAAATAACAACGCTGGCAGCGTGCCGTCGTCCCGTCGCCGAAACCGCCATTGCTAGCTGCTGCGCCGAATCGGAAATACACGGTTTCTCCATGTTTATCCCCGACGCGAGAAAAATGCGATTTTCGTAAATCTGAATTCCCATCGAAATCCGACATCAGTCTACACGGGCGCGGAGTGTTAATCGAGTGCGACTTGCGATAAGCTTATTGCGAATGTATTTGCATGGAAGTAGATATAGCGCGGGGAAGGAGATTATCGGCTCCGATAGAAAGCGTGATGGGGATAAACTGTGTTCATTGAAAATTTTGTTTACCGGATTATCGCTCGAGCGCGGCTTGTTTTACATGGCAACGTGAGTTTTACATCAAACGCGTTTTACGTGGAGAAAAAAAAAGACGAGAAGCTCTTCGTTCGCTTTTTTATTACAAAAAATAAAAAAAAAAAGAGGAATCCAAAATGTATATTTCGACTAATGCTGAAGTAAAAATGAGATTACGGTTTACGTTCAATTTGCACACAGCGTTGAGGAATTCGTTGGTAATCGCGCGCGCGCGTATTCGCTAATAATGAAGTTATTGAACTTTGATTTCCGCTTTAGCATTCAGTCCGATTTCACTTGTGGTCGACACACACGCCCAAACCTTTATGTAATACGCGTTATGTGCGCGCCGCACATAAATGCAAATGTTTTATTTGCAGCTCGCCCGATCGTTCTATCCAGCGATTTAAAGATCGTTTTATTATACATATGTAAAAGCAATCTCTATAATAATTTGTACACAATTTTACAGTTTCAATTTGCGGTCAATTTAAAATGAGGAGTATGATTAAAACCCATGTAATTTCGATATTGTGCAGCTTTCGGTATTGTATTATAAATGTACAATATTCAAGATTAGATGCGACATGTAATTTTCAAACGATCAAAGTTCTTAAAAATGTTTGAATAATGGAAGGAAGCTTAAAAGGCATATTTTAGGCATATCTACGGCATCGATGTTTGCACGTTTCGAGATACAAAGCGGATTGAGAGGCCCGTCCGACGATTTTACGTGAGAGCGAATATTTCGCGGGAAAAGCCAGGAAACCAAAGCCGCGGTTGGGTACTAGTGAAATCTCGCGTACGCATGTACGTCTTTTATTTTTGTATAAATGCATCCGACCTCGATCGAGCCGTTGTGCGACCGACGGCACGAATTCCGCGGCCCGACTTCCGCCGCCGCGCTTGGTGTTACTACAAGTGAAGTAACTACTAAGGATTTTCTCGTAACAAACCATGCGTGCGACTACGTAACTGCCGAGGCATCGACTTTCTGCATGCCGCATGATTATTTGGCGATTTGTGTCCACTTTATATTTCTCCATGTTTCTGGAAAACGATATATCATGTTTTCTATCATAATTACTATTGTTGTATAAACATGTTATATATAGTTATTTAATATATAGTTATTTAATTTAAACATAAATAAAATTAGTTAATTTAATTTTTATTAGTTAATATTAATTATTTAAACTCGTAAGACAATAAGATTAAAGAGACATATATGTAAGAGGAAATATGAAATTGGCCATATTCCATATTTTCAAGTCTCTGTCTTCTTTATTTAATCATCAGAACTCTTTTCAAAATGTATAATTAGAAACTCTAGAATTCTGTGGGAAAGAGTCAAAACCCTATTGATTACATCGATAATCTGAGAATGTGCTAACCTTATAGAGATGCAATTATAAGTTGTGATTATGTTCTATACGTACACATATATACAATATATATGTTCCTGGTACATAGATAGAGTTTCTGAGGTGTGGCGAAACTTTGAGGGTATGTTCTACTGGTTCTTAGGACGAAAGTCTATACAGTTTAGCTTGAGAAATACATTCTGTCTGAACAGCACGATTGAATCATTGATAAAATAATTGATGTTATCTTGTTATTTCATAGCGTATATGCCGATTGTTGATGAACAATTGAAAAACTAAGTTTATTTGTTTGCGCTTGATGATGATGTTGTGTAAATTACGTTTAGGCTTATATATATAAATAATATTTTCAAAAACGTATCTTTATTTTGCAAGTATTTCCATAATTATCTTAACGTTCATCTTCTACCATCCAAATTAATTTTACACACACACACACACAAAATACGTGATCGCGCTATTGCGTTTTCAAAAATATTCACAATAGAAGAACGTTAAAATCGAGCGGTCAGAATTGAATACGTTTCCAAAATACGAATCGCAAAACCATCCAAAATCCATCGGTAACGTTGCAGAATCCTTTTACGTGTACATTTGCGGTGATACGAGTTCGAATTCGCGCATGGTGAGCACGATTGGATTTCGCCAGTTGCAAAATTCAAAACGATCTTGACGTTTTACAAAACCAATTCGCTCCGTTAGCAGCAGTGAATGACAATAATTCTTTTTTTCAATATTTAAAGTTAATACCAATCTGCAATGAGTAATCGAGTTGCATCAATGGGTCTTCATTTAGATGTTCTTTCAGTAACGGAATTTAATTTCCTAGTCTTGTGATTTAAATGGGAATTTTTTTTTTAAATTAAAAGCGGATCTCTTAAAATGTATGATTCATTTTGTTGACGTTTGTGAAATGTACGTTGAGTTGATAGAAGTTTAATAGATTTATAGATATATATTTTAATTAAAAATAATTTGATTAATAATAATTTGACTTTTATATAAAATTGTTTTTATTTTTTTAATTATTATATCTAATTAAGTTTTTCTCTTACTTTTCAATGCGTTTTTCATTTTGTTGCATTGTTAAATCTGTAAGGTCAAATTTAATCCAATTTGACTTGCCTGGTTAATTAATACATTAATTAATGGTAAAACAATAAAGTTAAACAATTTAAAATAGTTCAAATTTAACCCAATATTGAATTAAATTTAAACTGCTTTAAACTGTTTAACTCAATATTTTAGTTAAAAATAACGATATATTGAGTAGGAGCAATGGTAACTTAAATTCGGTTAAATTTGACTTTACAGATTTAACTAACTTATAAATTTTGCAAATTTTCAATTAAATAAATTTCATTTTTGGCATCAAATGTTGATTACTTAAATATATATTTTAACATTGTTACTTAACAAAAGAAAAATAAAAATGTAACAAAAAGCATTTTCATGATTAATATTGTGGTAATGGTCAAGGTGAGCGATTTCCTTGAAGAGTGAACGCAGTGAAAACGCCGCTACCCGTGTCTCGTTACAGATCAAGAAAAACGCGCAGAGCTAAGAAAGCCGCGTAACGAAGCTTCTTATGGCATATCGGAATTTTTCCGTGGCCTTCGACACGAACGATTACAATCAAGCCTTCCTTTCCTTCTCGTTATTCTCTCTCTTGCCGTAATTTAAAGGAATTAAAAAGAGCAACAGAAAGGGAAAGAGTAAGAAGAGAAAAGGCAAAAAATTTCTCTCGCACAATTGGCGAATTTTTCACGGTGCAATTTACCTTCTATCGTTTATCTGCGCGCGAGTAATCGTGACATTTGCGTTTTTCCTCAAAAACTCGAATTCTAACTCTCGACCGCCGTGTGCCCGACCTCTCGGATCGCAGCTGCAGCCGCGGTGGCGAAGCAAGAGACCAGCTGAGACCAGCTCCGGACTTAGGTGTGGTTCTTGCGTAACGCAAAAGCGAACGAGTAACCAGCCCGCGTTGCGCACGTACATACGTGTGTGCACCGCGCATAGAGATACGTCAGCCTAGTGGTGTCTATCTAGACGCGTATGGTTTCAGCGGCGACCTACCGAGAGAGAGAAAAAAATCCATATTCACCCGCAATCAGACTCCTAAGGACGGCCGATTCTCGCGAGCCAGTAATGGAAAGTAGAAAGCCGCGTGTATGACACGCGTAAATTACAACCATCGTCCTTCGATATATTAATAGCAGAATACTGTATAATATATAATTGCAGTCGCTGGGCGAAAGCTACTCGCGAGTCTCTAGATTGTCAATCGGCGAAAATTGGCGCAAGAGAAGGCGACGTTGGTAGATACTCGAGTGAATTGAGGGCGAATAGAGCGATTGAAATGTTGTAAGTGGAATTCGGTTAATTCCAATAATGACAAAATAATAACCAACTTGCTTTTGCTTCTCAGCTTGCGTCCACGTTATATCTCGGCATTTGTGAATTCGAGAAAATGATACGGAATTATAGATCGTGTGTCCGATTCTTCAACCGGCTGCATGCGCATCAATAATCAATATGACGTCATCATGATTTTTGTCTTTTTAAATAGAATTAAAAAATGCGGAGTTTATTATTAATTTGAACATATTTATTATAGCATAATACAGCAATATGCCATATAATTAATTAAATGGTTACAGCAATTTTTAATCGTAATAGAATTACCGTAAAATTGCTTTTATTCTCTCACGAGAATAATGTTTCAATTAAATTAAGTACTCTTTATTTTATTTAGTCCTCTCGTAACGATTTCCGGATAGGAAAGCTTAGTTACGGAAGAGTTGCATCCCTGCCCGCGACGGTTGTGTAAGCACGTTTTATGCATCATATAAAGCTGCCACGCGAGTCCACAGACCCGTAACGTATATCAATTCCCACTAACGCGGGATATGACGCCGTTGAGGCTCGTGGTAATTCTCTCCGAGGATTTCCCGATACCTTTGTTCAAGCGCGCAGGACTGGGTTTATAGCCGCGAAAATTCTCCTCATCCCCATTAACAGGTCAATTGAATAAAATCCTCGGAACTCAATAACCATCTTAAAAACTGCGTATACCATAAAAAATTATGGGCATCGCGGCACTTTAAGTCCCATTCGTTGCGAGTTGCAAGGAATGCATTTTTTTTCTGCATAATCTCTTGAATCTCTCCTAACAGCTTCCGGAGCTGTCCGGAATCGCGGAACTCTCGTGGGAAATGAACACATAAACGCCTGCTTCTCTTCGTGTTAATAAAATTCTAATTAAACGTCGGGGTACGGATGATCGTCGCCAACTTCTTCCGTAATTGCAGTTTCGGTGGAATCCCCTCCGGAGCGATCTCGCCAGGTCTCTCCTCTGCGCAGCAGTCGGGAAAGGGGGG